>NC_056718.1:15116755-15419255 GCF_018831695.1 Puntigrus tetrazona
CAGATCATGACCTGTTCGGCCTATAAGACAGAGGTTTTGACATGCAGGAAAACGTGATTGTGAGATGGACTGGTAGAATAGAATAGACATTGTTCTCCAAAACCCATCATTATTAACAGTTCAGTGCAAAGTCTTGTGCTTGGATAACACTACACCGCCGTCTCAAGAAGTTGGAAGTGTTTCTGCTGTGTAAATAAAAGTTTTATGTTTAAAAATATAGACTGAACTGCTGCTTTGATTGTCACTGGTTCAAGTGTCGCTGCATAACAGAAGAAATTCCTTCTCACTTGGAAAGAGTTACAGTAGTAGTTCTTAAAATACCATCAGAGTGAACTGATTGACAAGATTTTGATCTCTGTTGTGTTCCCAACCTGAACCAGAAGCAGCTTTTATGTGTTAGCCTTGAAAGCCCCGTCACTCGAGCCTCTAATGTGGCCGCACTCACTGCAGGGTTAATTAGGTCCAGATGCTATCTCAGAATTATCCCTGAGGGCATTGTAAGCAAAATATTTAAGTGGCAGCTCCGGCACAGATAAAGTTAATAACAGAAGGCTTTGGACTAATCGCAGAGAGCGGCTCTTCAGTTCACTCTTAGTGAGATCTGCTGGAATGTGTCCCTTTCAACACTCCTGGTGTGATCCGATCAAAATCAAAATAGTGACACATGTGGACGGAGGGTAATGCTTTCTCTTCACCCGCCTCCATTTCCTGCTACTATGTAATGGATCTAATGATATAAAAATGAGCAGATGGTCTGGATATGACTCAGATATTAGTATTAAAAAGCAATAAAGGATATCACATTTTGTTTTTCCCTCTGATTTAACTTTTTTGTGCGAACAAAACGTTCTAATGTGAGTTTATCTGTATGTTCCTGATTAAACTTAAGTTACGTAAAACCAATTTCCACCACTGGCACCAGATTATTTTGAAGAAATTTTGTTTTGGTTTAACACAATTTCTTTTTTGCTAGCTTTGTTCCTCTACAACTTGTCCACAAGCATAAATGTTACCATGTTGTCCTGACAGTGTGCCGGGAATCTCATATTTGTTAAATTCTGTTGGTAGAAGTTTTTTCAATTTTACTTCTCTCCTTCATAACATGACAAGTGAGGCTAAAAAGATCTACTCACAACAGGTGCTGTTTCAGTGGATAGGCATGATAGCACTAAATCCTTTTCCTAAACTGCAGTGAGTGCACAAATAAAATCAATTTAAACCTATGGTTTGTGCAATTAGCTTTTGTGATAATTATACCAATTACTCTACACTACCATCCAAATAATAATAAGAATAGATTTTCAAATGGTGTATCCAAAAAAATGTATAAATGAATGAAATATAAATAAATTAATGCATACAACAGAATTTAAAATTATTATTATGTTCTGATTTTATTCGCTATTATATTTTCAGCATTTTAGTGAAAGTGGAACTAAAAGATTTGAGTTAAAATTGAAGTGAAACATTGAGCAAGGAAAACAAATCTAAACAAACAAAAAAGCTGGTCAGTGTATATTAGCATGCTTGATTACTGACCAAAAGTTTCAAATCTTAAATATTTCTTAATTAATTTCATGTAAAACTGTCAAAATTTTAACCCCTTTTCATGAAAAAGTGAGAAAAGTCAGAAATGTTTTTCTAACAATGTTTCTGAAAACGCAGCCAGTAGTACTTTCTGTCCTGTCCTGTAGATTTAAGGATTATCACCGACTTGCTGTTTACTGTTGTTTGCTGAGTAGAATCATTGAGATTGTGTGTCAAAACCTGGTCTAAAATCCATTTCCTAAGAAGACTGTAGCATAATAACAAATGGACTTCTACACCCTGCTTTTACAAACAATACTGTCGATTCAGATCGTCTATTCAGTGTGTCCCACACTGCTGATACCACATCCCATTAAACTGTGTGTAAGTATATTTGTGACTGGTGAAAAGATTCAATGGTGTCAAAAAGAGTAAATTAATTGATAAATCGTAATTTTTTTCAATGTACTGTTTAAATAAGCATTCAGATTAATTCAGAAGGTACTTGCTTCTAAGTCAATGACTGACTGAGCAAACAGACAGCTGTCTTTGATTTCAGACATAGCCCCTGGAAGTCAGACATGACCGTCTGACCTTCATCAACAGATATTTTGTGCTTGAAGACTGAACAATGTACTTTAGAGTGTAGTCCAAATCTGACACTTGAATAAGGACATATCTTCAAACCTTATGTAACTGAACATTTGGCACTGATTGGAGCAGCATTTGTGTTAAAAGCCACCTTAAATGTACTTGCTATTTACCTTAATTTGAGATGTGGGTGTAATTGAGCGGCCCTGCTCTCCAGAGGTTCAGAAAGTGCTTCTCAGATATGCTCTAGGAGGTGCTGGAAGTCATTTTTCAGTAAATAACTGCAAATTATCCTGAAATATAGACCCTAGCAATTTCCTTTTGTGTGTTTGTTTTGGCTTTAGATGTAAATGCGAGGCTATAAATGAAAATGTGTTTCGTTGATTTGCGAAAGTCCAGTGGTAACGGTTCTTGGTGGAACAAAGGCTTATTTGTCCTATTTTGAATTTCATCAATTTAGAGTTTGCAAGTAATGCATGAACGATCAATTGAAAAGCTCTCTATATAACACAATTATGTTTAAATTACTTTACATGAACATCTAAGATCTAAAGACACTTCAACATGTGCAGTATGTTAAACCTTTCAGAAACAGCAACACCAGCTTGCGAGTTTGTGGTTCCCAGTAAGTCTCAGAATAGCAACATGAGTTTCCACATGTATTGTGTGCTCTTTGTGGTAAAGAACATATGAATAGAAGCAAATGGCTCACTTTGTGTTCTTTGGAGAGCGTATATATGCACTTCAACCCCTGCAGGTCCCTGGACTGGCAGTTTTATTGTGTTTTTTACTCAGAATATCATCTGTTTGAAGATCTGAACCCCCAGAATGCCGTTAAAGACCATAAATCCACAATGTACACTTGGCTGTGTTAAATGGATTCACAGTATATCCTGGAAGGCCGGATGTTTCAGAAGACCAAACAGACATGTTATGCAGTGACAGTTCATTCTCAGAAGTCATGTGGAACACAGGTGCAACACAGTACCAGAGATACATCTGAACCTGTAAGAGACACTCTCGTACTGTTTATCTGCTGTGATGAAGCTATTTAATATAACTAAGCATTTAAGGTGTAAACATTACTGTAAATTTTAGAAACATTACAAATATTTTCAACCCTTTTTTTCTGAATCTTCCTGGAATCTTCCTTCCTTTTGGGAGAGTTTCTGGAAATGTACAAAAAACACATTTAAATGTACACAAATTACTCTGTTCATAATTTATCCTTAAAGGGATACTCCACCGTAAAATGTTTATTTTTGTCATTAATCACTTACCCCCATGTTGTTTCAAACCAGTAAAAGCTTTGTTTATACTGGGAACACAATTTAAGATATTTTGAATGAGGCTTGTGATTGTCCCATTGACTGCAAGGTCTAGAAAAGTATGAAAGACATCGTCTGAATACTTCATCTGTGGTTCAACAGTAATGTTATGAAGCTACAAGAATACTTTTTGTTTGTAAATAAAACAAAAGGAATGACATTATTCAAATCATTGAATGAACATATTATTTTTGTTTATTTTCCGTATAAAAAAGTATTCTTGTGGCTTCACTTTCCTAGACCTTAAAAGTGTAATGTACTTGGCAGTCAATGAGACTCTTTTTTTATAAAAAAAATATCCTAAACTGTGTTTCATAGACAAACCATTTTTATTTCAAATGCTTTAAAAACGTAAACAAAAGTATCACAGTCTACACAAAAATGTTAAGTAACAACTTTCGAAATAAATAATTTCTGAAGTATCATGTTCAGTACCTTTTAAGTTTTTTAACTTTTTTTTTCACCTTTTTAATGTATGTGTACACGTTAGGTAGTAATATGTACCTAGTTACCAATATGGATCCTTTAGGTACAAAAGAGTACTTAAAAATTTAAAAATGGTTCCACCTTTTGTACCTTTATTTCTGAGAGTGAAGTAATGCTTAACAATGTTAAATGTAATCTTCACTAGATCTCAGAATGAATATATTTTCATATTGTACATCATTTTGAAGCCTACTGTAAATTCCCTATATAGTTCCTTTATTGAGTTTGGGTGGTCGAAAGCTCAGCGGTTGTAGTTTTCAGCTACTAGAAGCGTTTTACCACAGACTGTTCCTTATTTCCACAGAATCCCACACCTTTCCAGACGGTAGCCTTTGAACTCAGCACTCAGTACCGCTAATTGCAAATTCACATGGTTGAAGCTGCCACCTGTCTGTGTTGTACTCCTCAGCGGTGCACTTCATGTAATAGCAGCCATATGTTTTTGTACGTTATTGCTATACCTGTCTGTTTCTGTCTGACCTGCCCTCTAAACCACTCCTTGCTGGACCATTTAGCTCGATATTCACAGCACAGAAAAACCATTGACTGTATAAATCCCACCTTTGCTCTTGTTGATGGAAAATTTGAATACTTTTTCTGTTTAATGTAATAAATGATTGATGTAATGTATATGTTGGGCTTAATAGTAGACATTGTGTGTTGACAATATAAAACTTCTCTTGAGCTAGGTTTTGTCTGACATCTTAGCAGCTTAGGGCCGTCTTTTGTGACCTGGCTGAGACATGTCCCATCTCATACCCAATACATCCCATCTCAAGCATCATATTGTTTGCATTTGTGTTCATTGATGACTGAAAGATGCAGTGGGGTGACTTGACATCACAGATCTATTGATAGCTTACTTTAAAATTAAATATTCAAGCCTTAGTTCAATGAGCAATCAGTTTTCTTGCAAATCACAAGCTAACGTAATATTTCACCAATTTTACCCCCTGTGGAGGATCCTTTCAGGTCAGCTAAGCATATCCTTGACCTGCTTTTCCAGTCCGTTTTTAAAAGTCTGGGGTTTGCATATAAACTCCCTTACAAGACCTTGTTCCTGGCAGTAAAAATCCTACAGTGTTAGTTAGCCCAAGGAAAAAATACCATTCAGGTTTATAGTGTAAAAGATTAGGTACCATACTATGTAGTGTATTATTTTTTCCCCTTTTATATAATATTTATTGAATCTGAAATGCAGAACTCTTCCATACATGGAACTGCTCAAGTCTCTACATGTTCATCAGTGCTTAGCTTGGTCTCAAACCACAAGTGTTTCTTTTTTTAAAATCATTACAGACAGAGCTTGTGAATGCTTTGTTTAGTGTTAAACAAAGGTGTTTTTTTCCCAGTATGGGGACCTCTTCTTTGAAAGAGCTACACATGCTTCTGACCTATTGTTACCAGATGTCCATGTCAGATTAAGCAGTAACTCAGAACCGGATGTAAAAAGGTAGTGCAGAAGTCTCAGTCTTTGTTTTGGGCACCATTCATTGTTATATCATTATATTTATCAGCACAAACGTTTTCAACATTTCAAAAAATTAAAAATGCTTCTTTAGCTCCAGATTCACATTTCAAGTTGTTATATTATTTCACAATTGTACTGTGTTACTGAATAATTAAAAGCAGTTCTACTGAGCATAAGGGATTTTTTCAAAAATATTACTCACCCCAGACGTTTGAACTGCAGCCAACATATTGACCTGCATAACTTAGCTTTGACATAAAAACAATTGTACAATTGTAATTGTTTTAACTGATTTCGCAAACAGAAAACCTCATGTTTGTATGTTTCTCCTTAGAGGTTTAGCTGCAAAACGGTCCATTTTATTGCTAAAATGTCCTTGGCGCTCCCTTTACATTTCCAGACTGCTGGTTGAAGGCCCGCAAAAGAGAAGCTTTTTGAAGGTGTCACTAAAATATGGAACGTCTTGTGTAGAATAATCATGGTGTTTAAAGGATTCTGCCAAGTTCATGGTTTGGGCCTGTTGGTTCTCTTGACTCATACAGTATGTGCAGATGTTGTCCCGTGCCTTTCTGCACCTTATGTCCTTTCCTTGATCTTGCTCTGCTGGCGTTTGTCAAACTGATGACTGGAATGACTCTCTGTTTTATTACCCTGAACGAGTGGCCTTTCATAAAAAAGAACAAATTCGATGGCTACCAATATAATGATTCCCTTTGGTATCTTCCTCACCAAAAGCAGTGACCTTATGCTATAAAAGGTGCTCACAAGCTCATATCTTTGTTATGAATGTTTCACTTGAACACTTGTACATGGTGTGATATAATGTAGTACTCTGCTGTTTGTTAATATACAAAATGGAGATCTAATATGGTCATATTTTAATTGTTTTGTAAATATTTTTATTACGTTACAACATGTTCTATTTCACATTTAGTGTTCTTTTAATTTAAAATAATCCTGAAAATAGCATCCAAGTAGCACCACAAAAAATATTAACAGCAGCTGTTTTCAACATAAATAAGAAATGTTTCTTGAGCAGCAAAACAGCACATTAGATTGACTTCTGAAATATCATATCAAAATGATGACTGCAGTAAATTGAGCTTTGGCATCATAAGAATGAATATCTTTAGGAAATTACAAATATATTAAAATATAACTTACTTTAAATGATTATAATATTTCAGCGATTAGCGATTTACTGATTAAATAAATACAGCTTTGGTGAAAATAAGAGATTTGCTCAGTTTGCTATTATTAATATTCAGTAGATTATTGTTCATTTTTATATTTAATGATATTTCAGTGATTTAGTTCTTTTATTTTATTTTACAAGCACTTGACCACTATTAGCCCTTTGATGATCTCTAACAGTTTAATAAGACTTCTACAACCCTGTAGCAAAGCAATATCATCTTTGTAATATTGATAAAACAGTCCATTCTCCATAAATCTATGGCCGTGTGACATCTGTGTATGTGTGTGAGAGAGTGTGTTTCTGATACTCATGGGAACGGTTGAGACGATGGGTACAGGCTCAGTCAGAGAGTGCAGACGAACTGGCGCTGTTTTTGTCCTGGTGACTCCATGACAGAAGTTGAGAGCTCACCAAGACCTTCGTCTGGGATACCAGCCAAAAATGGCCAAAGTGAGATACACTGTCAGCACTGGATTAAACATTCAGCCCCCTTCAGCAATAAACTCATCTACTTTCCCTCCCCATGACTGCAGAGATGAGTTTTTGATTCAAATACAAAAATGATAATGAAGTGGAATAAATAATAATATCACTTTTCCTCATTTTTTTTGTTTCATTTTTAATTAATATTACACTTAATTCATTTGTAATTTTATCTTTCATTTTCAGTTTTTCTTCTACTTTTATTTATTAATATTTATTTAGTTATTTTAAAAACTATTATTATCATCATCATATTTCTGTCTGTTGAACATATCAAAATCAGATATCATTATATTTTTCTTGTTCTGTGGAATGATTAGTAATTGGGCATGATGTGTGCTGTGTGTCTCTGATCTTGCTCCTTCTTGCTGTCTAGACCTCGAGAGCTTCAGCATGCCAGTTCTCACAGCTCCGTTACTCCAGCAACACACCCTCAACGCGTCTGTTTGTTAAAAACACTGAAGTTAAACAAGGTCAACGCATGCCTTCACCTCTGTCAAACACACAGAGCCAATCCTCTTCTCTGTCAATCTATCACAGTAGTGCGTCAGAGATTTGGTAAGCAATGCATTATGTAAAGAACATGCACAATCAGATACATGTATTTGAGTACGTTTTAAAAGTAAGCAGCAAATCTTATTTTTTTTAAAGCATATAGCTTGCATGCAAACTTTTTGTGCTGCGTTGATATTCTTAATTCAGGCTGTAGCTAAATTATTAATAAATAAAAATGGACAAGATGGTATTCATATCAAAGTAATTATACATGTTTAAATGTCTTATTTATTTATTTTCACATTTAACATTAAACATTTGTTTAAGGAAAATAATTAATAATTAACCAGTCAGATTTATAGTTTATAGAACCAGTTTATAGTTTTTTTAATAAATATGCTTACAATCGTTGTTCGGTGCTTGTACAGCATTGTCATACATCTATAATTTCCTCAGATTTTAGGCATTACTCATGTTTAGATATGGTCAAGACTAAATTTCTGGATTAAAATGTTGTTCCAGAGTTGCTGAGTTTAATATCACATGATCCTTTTGAATGTCATGCAATTCCTTTTTATTATAAATGTTGAAAACTTACATTGAAAAAATTATATTTGTAACTTTTTGGTTTTTTTTTGAAGGAATTCACATAAAAATGCAGACAGACAGACAGAAATGCTGTAACAAGAGGCTTTAACACCAGTCTCTTGTTTATTCTTCTAAATCATTCATAGGAGCATTAAGGAAACTATCATCAGGATGCGGGTGCTTGTACACGTGTCTTTAAAAATGAGGCTCCTGCTGGTGGTATTTAATAGCAGTTCCAACATCCACTCGGAAAATTAGTGTTTTCTTATTCTACCCACACCTTTTCCTTTTTCTGCTAGAAGTGCTGTTTTGGCGTAGGCCCTGAATAAACACACTCACCTATAGAGAATGTTTTTCTGACACCTGATCGCTCAAAGCATCTCACTGCGAACAACACAGGACTCCTGATCTAATCAAATAAAGGTCTAAAAATAGATAACACAAGAAATAGTACGGAAAAAGGAAGTTGTCTGTCTTGTCTGGGAGCTTGTGCGTTGGTTAATGGTGTGGCAGATATTGGATCAAGCAAGACTGCTTAACTCACTTTGATAAGTCTCAAGCTGACATGCTTCCTGAACTTGTCACGTTGCCTCCTGTGAGCTTCACACGCGTGCCGTTCTTATCTCCTGTGCCATGACAGCCTTCAGATGATTAAAAAGCTTAAGCTGTCCCAGAAAGGAAGCACTCAGATTTTGTAGGAACTGAACCAAACTATCAATCAGCGAATACAGTTCATATCTTACGTCTTGCGTTATATCTTATATCTTAAGTTTCTCTTGCGAGCTGATGGATTTCGTTTGAATAATATTTTATATAATAATATTTAAAACAGGAGTTCTAATCTTACAATATGTAATAAATTGTGCTTGTCTCCCTTAAAATATTTTCCCTCAGTTCCTAGGCGTATCTTAGGGAATTTCTGAAGAATTTAGCTAATGAAGATTGAAGTAGTTTCCTCCTTAAATGTTAAGAAAGCAAAGCTCATGAAAGCTGGAAGCGGGAACGTTTTTACATGAATAAAAGATCTTTTTTCCTCTGATTTTGTTTATGTATGTCTAATATTTCTGCATGGTCTCATATTTTCAGAATTTCTCATTCACTACTGTCTGGCAAAAAATGACCTGAGGCCTGAGTGTCAAATATTGTTAAATTACACCCCTATACATTCTGCATCAGACCTATTATGTTACCTGATATATGACTGTAGCGCTATTGTATAGTTATTGTTATGATAAAAGTGCAAGAAAGTCTAAAGACCTGAAGATTGATGAGAAAGGAAGAGGAAATGTATATCTTTGGATTTAGATCTATTGTACCACTTAAATACAGTGCATAGCAGCATTATATCAGTGTCCTAGTATATCACAGCAGCTGCATAAATCACAAAAACAAAATCAAGAATGCCTTTGGTCTGCCAGTGCAACATTTTAGGCTAAAATCAATATTTAGTACTCAGACGTAAGAGTAACACTTGATTTTGATGGTCTCTTATGATCAATTTGTAGACAATAAGTAACTTTGCCAACTAAGTTTCAGTATAACTATAAGAGTATAACTAGACTGTCTGATTATTATGTGCACAACTCTTCATTGTGATGATCTCCCAACAGACATTCTACTGACTATAGATAACTTAAAGAACACGTCAACTCATTCTAACTCTATACCAGTCTACTATACTCTATTAACACTTTAATGAAAGTTAGTTGACATGTAGGTGCAAAGTTACTTATTGTGAACAGAATGTTCATAAGGGACCAACAAAATAAACTGAAACCCAAAGAGCTTATGGGGGAAGTAGATTTGCTAGGATTGCGTCCTTGTCAATGCGTCTTCAGAGTTCTTTTGTCCGGCGACTATGAATAAAACCACTTAATAATAGTTGAATTGATCTAATCTTATGCGATTACTGTAAACTGGTTCTTTCATTCATGCTTGTTGGGTGAAGACTAACAGCGAATGAGCGGCAATCCACATTAATCACCTGTGAGCCACCATGTGAGGTCTACAGTCAGCTGACGGGACTCAAACTATATTGTTGATTTTACGTTTTCAACTTAACTCAGATTATTCCTTAATCCAAAACACTGCACAGTCACTTGACAGAGAAAAATAATTCAGGCAGTTAGGATTGGTCACACAAGAGGAAGCTGAAATCGAGTGTGGGTTTCTCTGCACATGCACACATAAAGGAATACAGTTCTTGTGGTCGCAGATGATGTAAAGGCTTTCTCTCATAATTTATTCACTCTCATGTCGTTCCAAAATTGTGCGCTTTTTTCTACTTCTCTATCTAAAAAAAAGATCTTTTGAAAAATGTTGAAAACAGTGCTGTTTTTTTTTTCTTTTTGTCCTTAAAGAAAGTCATTGGTGTCCAGTGCTGTTTTGAACAATCTGAATAATGTGAAAACTGTACAAGGTTAATAAAAAACATCTTGAAGTGGCACCTTGTAAATACTGAAATCTCATCAAAGCATGGTCAGATCTCTGGGTGTATTGCATATCTCCGTCTGATGAATAAAGTCATGCAGGAGCTGTTTGGCAGTGCTATTAAATTCTTTGTGGCTTTTCTGTCTGTAAGGTATGACAAAACAGTCTGAGCTTCAGACTAAATCAGAGCCACAGCCACAGTGTTTGTAGGATTCTGTAGCATATGTTTAGCAATTATGTGTAATACCTTCCAGTCTGTAGCCATTATGGCTAATAATAATGGATAGTGACATATTTCATTTTCTTTCACACAAATATTATGTAAGAATCTTATTTTGAAAGTGCAAAAGTATTTGATATTAACCTTTCTGGTTTTCCCAATTACCACTGTTTTCGTTTGTGGTTGTCTTTTCAGGGAATGGCAGATAAATGTAGCGTTTTGAATGTGTGATTTTTCTGTAAACCATAATGCCCATGTTTATATAAGAGATGAATTTAAAGAAATGAAAAGAAAAATAATCTTAGGATGTGTGTGTGTGTTGTAGTAGTCTTCATCTTCATGTAAATCCAAACCTGTATTAGTCCTGTTGTTAATACATTTTTTATCAAATAACAAAATGACAAAGACGTGCTGTAAAATTTGATCAGAAATTTCTTTAATTTTTATTAATTTAATAAATGTATTTTAATTGAATTTGTTTCTAAACTCAAAACCTGTTTCCACTCCCAATAACTTATATAACCCTCAATGCGTTTTGAAAATATTTAAACATTCTCAAATTGACATTTAGTTTATTGTGGTGTATACTGACTATACATTTGTTTATTTTTCATTCACTTTCAAGTGTGACTAAGATTCGTCTGGCCCCTTTGCCGTGCATTCCTGAGTCGAGGGAATGTGCTCTGAAACATCACACCACCGCATCAGTCTTGGTCGTTTTCATGCTTAGGTTAAAAGCCATAAATAGATGTTCTCAGACCGCACAGAGTGACTCTTAACTTCCTCGTCCCGTCCCAGGAATGAAGTCCTGACAAACGCGATCTGTTCTGTGTGCCGGTGGGTGGCCAGTGGAGGTCACTGCCCTGCTGAAGTTGAGACGGGACCAGTGTGAGTTTCACACCTCAGCCAAACAAGCCTTGCAGGAGATAATATCTCCTCTAAACACGTCTGTGATCTCTCTGTTCATCTACAGAGTGAAAGTTTGAGCTGAGAAGCAGGTCTCAGGTCAAATGCAACCCTAAACCTTAGAGATTAGTGAAAGTGTGTAGGTTATATTGGGGGAGGAAGACCAGTTTGACAGAGAAATATTCAGACTAATATCAGGCAGTGGTTCGTTGTATAGCTAAGCTCTGTTTTGGCCATCAAAGCAGCATTATCAGTCTAGTCTGCTGAATAGTCTGCAGGCCTCTGTGCATCTGAATAGCTAATGTCTACTAACTACTGGCCTGGTTTGGCTGGCATCCATGGAAGGCATCATGAAGATTGATTAGAAGGATGATGTCACACTAATGTTATTCCAGGTTCATCTTGTGTGTAGATTATGATCTGCAGGGCTGGACATCGGAGACGTGTCTGGATTTGAAATAAACTAGATGAGTTTCGTTTGGCTATAACAAACTATTCAGGAATGGGTTCTTTGTGATTTCGAATCCTGTCAAAATTTCTGAATGTTTGTACCTCGTGACACATATAAAGTCTTTTTTGTCTTTAAAAAGCATCTGACGTATAAAAAAAAATTGTGGTCAAAACAAAAAATTGCTGAGCAATTCTTGACTGACACAATTTTACATTTGATTGATTGATTTCTATTTTAGAAAACCATCTGTCGGTGAGATTTATGACCATCAACTAGTTTCCTTATGCCATATGTTTCTTGGTAAGACTGAAGGCACAACATTTTTTTCACTTGCTGTCAATGGGTTCAACTATAGTTGGTTTCTGTCATTTTGTGTTATAGAATTTAAAGCATTATATAAATGAACGTCTGTGATGTGTCTAAAAATGTTAAGAAAATTGTATTTGTGTGCATTTCCTGCATATTCATAGAAGGACACATCATGAGTCTGTGAAACTCGTTTAGTGGGATAAGAATGACTCTTAAGTTCAATAACCCTTAAGTTAAACATTCTATTACCCCTAAGTTAAAGACTCCCTTGAGACGTGGATTAATCAACTATTATGTATGATAGAACACAAAGTATTTACTTAGGCCTGTTTCTGTGGAAATTACATTTTTGGTTCTGCCAGAAGCTGCTTGTCATAGAGATCCTGGTAGAAAAATGTAAATTTTTGTTTAAGGCGATTTTTATTTGACATAATATTTTGTCTGGTTGGCCTCAGGGACCAGTGACATACACATACTTATTTATATACATATATACATATTCATACATACCGACAAACCTATACGACTCACTTCCAGTTATTAGTACATTTCAGATTTTCTTGGTGTTCAAGCCAAGGCCACCCAAAGGTATTATGAGCAGCCAAACAACAGCACCTGTTAAATTTATCGTCAGCTTCTCAAGCATCTGTAGGAGTACTTGATCTTCTTAGGTAGCAGTTACTCCAATCTTTTACACAAATGAGTTTGGTGCCCAAAGGGAGAGTGATGTCACTGATTACCCTGCTAATCAGCAGCCATGTGGTCTGGACTCTAGAAAGCTGTCGCAGGTCTGGACCACCAGTCTAGATGATGTCAGGGTATATTTGAAGCATTGACCTAACAGTAAAACAGTAACCGAGTATGACTGTGACTCTTTGCATAGTAGTTTGTGTTTCTGCATGGGTTGCTTTGAAATAGCTATCATTCAAGTTTATGTGTTATTCTTTTTTTCTTCCACAATGCTTTCACAAAACTGTTGTATTATAGTACAAACACACAATGACCATTAAAAAACTGATTTACTGTTTCACATGAAGACAGTTATTATTTGTGCATGTCTATAACTGTGAATTTGAGGGAATCTGACTTTATACATACACTAATAACCTTTGGACAATACTTAATTACAGTACATTACATCAGCAACTGAAAAATAAGAGACTAAGAAAAGAGAGGTTAGTTCCATGTGATGGCATATTTTTTTCATTCAGTGTCTGGTATTTCTTAACTATGCACATTTTGTCTCCTGTCTTTCTGCAGGACTCATACATCACGACTAAATTGCTTTCTTGATGTTATTCGTGACAATTATCCAAAATCTAGTTTTCGAAGGCAGCTGTGGGAAAAGACCCACACCACTGCTCGCAATTAATCATTTTGTAATAATCGTTTTATGGTTTTATGTGTCATGCTCTTCCTCGGAGCTGCCAGTTTTTGCAAGAGCTTTGCACAAGCTGCTGGTTTATGATATGTGACGATGAATTCGATCTGCTTGCTGTCATCACCTGCATCCCACAAGGAGCTGCTGCTCGCACAAGCCATTGACTCAAAACAAAAACAAATTGTTGGAATTGACTGTTTGCATATGCGTCTGTGTGTTTGTAGGGGGTTAACGGACCGCTGAGTAATGGAACAATAACTGCTCTGTTTGCTCTCAGTTGAACTGACGCCATGTTGTTCCTATGGCGACCTCCCGGAATGAGAGATGTCAGGACATTCCAGGCATTCTGTTGCAGGACATAGGTGAAGAGCCCAGTGGCGTGGAACCTCTCACTGTTTTCTCTTTGTTTTTTGCATTTTATAAGCCCCTTATGTAATTGCTGGTCTGCTTGCATCACTTCTGAGAGGGATAATAGAGGTTGTGCTGGACAAAGCGAGACCTGATGCTTAAACCCTTGACCTTCACTCACTCACTCTGTTCAGGGGAAGCTTGCAGAAATCCAAAATGTATGACATGAGGTTGCTCTGGCCTTGTTTTCACAATTGTACATGTAGTACCATGGACATTAACTTGCTTGGTTAGGTTTCTGTGCATATTATCCAACCTGGTCTACGATATGAACACTTTTTACGTGCCATACAGTTTCAAAAAGAAATGTCTACTGAGTAGTGCTAAAACACAGGTTTAGTACATAAACCCTGGCACATTTTTATTACTTTATAGGTATGCATTGTGGCGGTTCAGAAATATCTCAGGACTGTTGCCAGATAGTGTTAACAAATGCAAAACAGATATAAAAATGCATTTGTTTATACAACCATGCCATTTCCTCACCTCTCAAGTACGTCCCTGTACCTACAGTGTATGAAAACCCATAGATATGAAACTGGATATATGTGATGTTAATGTTCAAAAACATCATGTTATTCTTCAGGTAATTGTGCAAAAAATTGCTTTGTTAATTAAAACCTTATTTAAAAAAAAGGAATAACATTTTTACAGTTTTACTGCCTCTAGTGTTCATTTCTATTGGAAACTGCAGTGATATGTACTTGTTGGTACATATTTCTTGTCTTTCTAAAAAAGGGCACCATTTGTAAAACATTTATTCACCAAGTCATCCAAGTAGATGAGTTTGCTTCTTTATTGAAACCGATTTGTAGAAATGTAGCAGTACTTCACTTCCTCAGCAGTGAATCCTGTTGTTTATTTTGGTACTAAAACGTTTGAAAAATAATTACTAATATTTTAACTAAAATACAATTTTATTAGCTACTTTTAAATATAGATGTAAAAGTAAAAACTCATAATGACAACACGGGCACAATCACTTTTGGACACTCCTGTCTGGTCAACCTCCATTATCCGGCAATTTGAAAGATCATGGAGGTCATAGCATTACCAAGCATCCTAATGCAGAATTTTAAACTCTTTTTTTCACTTGGGGGTCACAGTTTAGAGCCTTAAGGCATACATTTTATCCATGCTCTGCCTGTATTTAATATCTTAACCGTTTAAACATGTTTTCCTCCACCTGGTTTTGATTGTTTCCTCTCTATTATCAATCTCTCCTGAGAGCTAATAGTGAGTTTCCTGATGTTTCTCTGACCTTGATAGTCGTGTTTTGTATGAAATGCACGGTCATGTTATTGTGCAATTTTTGATGGAACACAGTTTTCTTTTTGAATTGCATTACTTTGGCCTTTGGCAGTCTCTGAAAACTTTTAAATTGTAAACAAGTAAATAGTCAGGAAAATGCCCTCTTTTCTTCTTAAACAGGGGGCATCCCTAGAGTATTCACAGTGGTGCTGCAGGGGTCTTTTTATTTAATATGCATTAAAAAAAATATTAAATTAATGTCAACCAAAGTTAAGATGTTAAACCTTGCAATATATACCACATTTATTTAGTAAAGATAAAAAATAATATAAAGATTTTACTATTTTTAATTTTTAACAAATTTTAATATTAATTTCATTATTACTTTCATGTTGAATAAATTCTGAGTAATTTAATATTACTGTTAAATATTTAATTCTCTTTATCCACTAAGGACTCCTAAAAAATGTTACTGACTCCACCTTAAAGCACTAACCTCAGACTCATATGTCACTAATAGCATCCTCATAACTGTATATATAACTTTAGGAGCTGCTCTTCCTGCTGTGTTTTCTAAGCTAGAATATGAACCATGGTTGGCACGTACCCGTCATTCATTAATGCTGTCTCCATTTTCACTTTCCATCCCCTGCTGCCTGGCTTCCAGTAACTCTCTCGTCCCCCCACACACATACATTTTATTGGGAGGGGTTTTTATACACCAAGGACCTCCCTTTCCAGTGCATTCCTTCGAAACTGTATTCTCAATAAAAGCGTCACCTTAAGGCTCCAGTGAATATTTAGTTTGTAGGCCTTGTTACGTGAAACTTTAGACATATCATGAGGGTTGTAAAACTGAAGTTACTGTAATTAACTGTGATCATTTCCAAATAGTGTTGAAGTGTGGGAAAATATGTGATGTGTATTTGTTTATAAGAAGAAACAGCTGTGTCTCCAAGTTTTTGATATACAGGAGGGTTCATTTACATAAGACATATATGCTTTTTAAAAAAGTCAAACAAGAACAAGATTTTCCCTTGGAAGCATTTTGATACCATCTAAAAGGTTTTTTGGGTCACATATTACATTTGAAGATGTAAATGATAAATTAATGAATGATTAAAACTTTATTTAGATCTTTATTTTATTTGGCTATTTCAATTTTTTGAATGCAGAATATAGGATATTCCCACTTTTTATTTCGAGTAATAGAGATTGAACAAATTTGAACTCGCATCACCTGTTTGAACATCGGGTCTCAATAAATCAAAGCCACTGTTTCATAAATTATGTGAACTGGAAGTCAGAGACTTGCAATGATAGAAAGAATTACATACAAATCATTTTTTGTAGCGGAACCCTACTGGAGTAAAACAGCCAAAAGAATTGATATTCAAAGGCAATTTATTGCACAGCCATGATGAAATACTGTCAGCTGATTCTCTTTAAATGGAAATAAGGTCATGAGTTACGACGTTAGAAACATTGTAGTATAAGTCTTTCAATGACCTAATTCGACTAAAAACCATATTAAACGGTCTCGTGCAGACCTGCCTGAAATATTATTTGCAGAGTTATAGATACGCTCTCCTTTTGTGACAAGCAGCACACATAAATATATATAGTACCAGGCCCGGGTATAAAAAACCCACAGGGAATAAATAAAAATTTGGAGTGATATTATTATATATACAGCTTCTGAAATGGTCATTATTCTTATTTGACTGTTCACTGACTTCACCCAAACCAGAAGACCTTTTCAGACGCAAAAAGCCACATAGGTTTTTTTATGATGGGGTACCACATTTCTTAATTCATAAAACTTTGTAGTTGTTGTAACATTAAATATCCCACCAGACCTAATCCAAGTCATAAGTCTGAGTGTGGTATTGTATATTCAGCTTGAAAGTATATTAATATCATGTTTGAAAATGTTAATTGCTTGTAGTTCGGATCCAGAAGCTGACTTTCTATGAGAAAACCGATGCCAGTTTTTTGCGGTAGGGGAATGACATCAGTACTCTCAGCCAAGCGTGACATAGGAAGTTCTGTGTTGCCTCATTTCTTTAGCAAAAGTTAAAGCCGCTGGTATGTTGCACATAAAGAGCCACATTATATTCCATCTTCTGCTGCACTATATCCTTCCACTGACACACCCTTCTTCAGTACACGGGGTCAGGCTGTGTTCACTTTGAAACTGCTCAGGTTCATGGAGGATATTTTCCTTCTCTAGAGGATTACCAAAAGGTAAAGTGGAATCAAAGCCGTTCTGTTGTGAAGAAAGAGTGCTATGAAGTTCAGAACCGCATTGGAATTTTACACCGTTTATATCAATCAGTCTGTTTTAGGATGCTCCAGTCTGTTAATGAATTTTTAGTGACTCTTTTACTCTAGTTGGTGGTGACTTGTTTAGAGTTATGAAATCGTTCATTCAGCTGATTAAACAAACCAACTGATTCATTCAGAAACAAAACAAGTATGAGTGAACCGTAGAATCGTTCAGCCATTTCATTCAAAGTCACGGAGGAAGAAACAAATTATGTGAGTCACTGAATTATTCACTCAAACAATACATTCAAACACAATTAATTCAGAATTTTTCTTTGGAAATATTTTCAGCATAGATGAAAAACTGGCAGTGTTGTATGTAAACTGTAATATACACAGTATTTAGTAAGTAAAATAAGTATTGTAAAATAATATGATTTATTTAAAAAAATTATATTGTGTGAATTAAATGTTGCTAAAATCTGTGTCTAATTTTAGATGTTCTTATTAATTTTGGAGAAAGTTGTTTTAAAGTGTTAATAAGTGTGAGTTTATTTCAGGTGTTTGGCTTTACCTGTAACTGTATAATGTTTATAGCAATGATTCAGAGGTCAGCAATGCAAGCTTGTGAATTGTTTCATATAGATTTTTGAATTCTGACAGTTAAATGCTCCTCAGAGTTGTTATTTGTCCCATTTTTCTCAAGAAGACATTGTTCTACATATGATAGAGCTTATCCATGTTTCCCTGAGGCTGTAATTACAGTCACAAGTGAACTGATGATTGAGCGAATCGATTCCACATGCTGAATTAAATCTTCCTGGGCCTCTTCGAGCACAAATCACATGTTGTTCTTGCCTATTTGCAATTAGTTTTTCATATTTGCACCCTGTTTCATCATGATGAGTCTTCTCTGGTGTCACAAGAAGAGCGACAGCACAGGAATCAAAAGTAGATTTTCTCATGGCCATCTGAATTTGAAATGAGTACAAGCTTAATTCCTTCACTCTTTGTCATTTCTAAAATGATCCACAAGACATTTTTTAGAATCGGAAACCATCTTTCTGACATTACACCAGATGATTGCTGATATGAGTATGTGTTGTGTTAGACAGGGCTTGGAATCACATTGTGTTCACACAGCTAGTCCCACTGTGTCAGCTACATGTCTGTAGTCAATGTGAAATCAGAAACTCTGTATGTGATTCAATAGCTGGTTTATAGGTACATTTATAGCACCAAGCTGAGATGTTCTAAGTAAAGTGGTCTTCTCTTTTACCTATTTACTTCTTCCAAATGGGTCAAAAAATCTGAAACAACAAGTACAAGTACGAGTAAGAAGAGTTTTCAGTTACAATATCAGTTTGGCAATTTGAATGATAATGTGAAAATTGCAATTACTATCATAATTCCGAAATATTTCACTCAAGCTGCACAATCATTTATATAAAACCTTGATCATGTTCTTGCGATTTGAGAGTGATTCAAAGTCGTTCTTGTGCTTGTGTAATGGAAGCAAGAACATCTGACCATCTGTACAAAAACAATTTCTGGTATGGTAATTTCTTATAAAAAATGGTCTGTATCACAAATTTTGAAATGGAAACCTAAATAATTATTTTTAGCATGATATCTTCAAAAAATTCTGAATAATTAAACGTTTTATATATTTTTTTTATTTAAAGGCATAGTTTAATTTTTAATTCTGTTATAAATTACTCACCCTCGTGACCAAACCTGTAAGACCTGTTAATCAATTAAAGGAGCAGTTCACCTTTAAAAAAAATCTGTCATCATTTACTCACCCTCGAGTAGTTCTGAACCTCTATGAATTTCTTTGTTCTACACAAATGGATTACATTTAAAGAAAGTTTGTAACCAGAATTTTTTTTATGGAAGTCTATGATGACCAAAACAGCCTAGTTACAAACTTTCTTCAAAATATATTCCTTTGTGTTTGGCAGAACAAAGAAATTCATATAGGTTTCAAACTATTTGAGGGTGAGTAAATTATGACAGAATTTTCATTTTTGGGTGAACTAACCCAAGGTATTTTGATCCAAGAGCTTTCTGATCCTGCATAGACAGCAACACAACTACCACATTTAAGGCTCAGAAAGGGATTAAGGATATTGTTAAAATAGTCCAAGTGACATCAGTGGTTCAACCTTAAAGCTACAAGAATCCTTTTTTGTGCACAAAGAAAAGAAATATAACAAATAATGTTTTATTAACAAAGTTTGGAAGGATCATGTTCAAACAATTAACTCTGGGTTTGGGCAAAAATTCTGAGCTTGGAGCCCTTTCCTCGGACAGCAAACCTAATACACATAACCTTTTACTCTGTTTATTATCTCTAAGTGCAAACTTGTAAACTTTATTGAACAATTTCTTCTCTTCCTTGTCAGTTTTTGGTGCACGCTCAGGAAAGTTCCACAATACATGTCATTTTTTGTGTGAACTCTTCTATTTTGAAGAAGCAGCAGTGTACTGCAGTTCAAAGGGTTAAGGCGATTCTTTTTTAAAATAAATGATTTTATTCAGCAAGATACATTAAACTGGTCAAATGTGACTGTACATACATGTTACAAAATATTTCCTTTTCCCCTGTTCTATTTAATTTTTGATTAAAGAATCTTAATCATAGAAACATAATCATAAATGAGCTTCAGAGACTGTTAAGTCAATGATAGTGGACTAAATGAAGACTTTCCAGTAAAGCTTGGAAAACATTTATTTTGTCAGTTGCTAAGAGATGCTTTTCTACAGCACCACAGAAAGCAAATTTAAGGCTATGCATGTAGCATGAGGTCACGTTACAGATGTTTGCTTTGTTTTTGTTGAATTCATGTTGTTGGGCAGTCTGCACGTGCCTCCAGTGCTCATCACTTCTGAACACAGGCTGAGAACTTAGTTGACAGACTAGGAGGACCATACGGTGTTTGAAAGGTTAGTTCACCCCAAAATTAAAATTCTGTTATTATTTACTGGTGTTTCAGTCTTGCATGACTTTCTGTCTTGAGAAGAACACAAAAAGAGTAATTTAGCAGAATGTTTAAGCTGCCGTGAAAGTTAAAATGACCTTTACACAAGTGTTTTCTGTACGTTATAACCTCCACTTTTCTAAAGATTCTGGATGTGAAAAGCGTAAGATTTAGTGCTGTAACAGTCTGAAAGAATTGTGGCTCTGTATTTTTCCAATCACGTGAGGCTGATTTCTCCACACGTGTCTCAAAGAGTGTTTTCCCTCTTTTAAGAGTTTCTATGACTCCAGTCATTATTGTATATTATGGTCTTCCCTCAAAAATGAAGGGTGATGATGATGTTGTTGGAAAAGCTCCACTGAAGTTCAGGGAAAAGTAAAAGTTGCATCTGATTTGGGAGATATCATCCATACACTTCATGTAAAGAGGGGGTTCTTACGTCTGTCTCGATCATGAACCACAAGACTGTCAAAACATCAAGCAGGTTTGCCATCAGGGTGGATCTGATCACTCTACGGCCCACCAGCTCGTGATATTTACATAACAGAATTCTGGAGAAATCTTTTTAGGTATATATGTATTTAAACTTGGCTAAACAAACCTCATGTGAGGCCCTCAAATAATCATCCGGACCTCCTTCAACCACCTGGCAATGTCAAGACGGAAATGGTAACTTATATAATGCCAGAATATTACAGCCCATGTGTTTTAGTCTGAGAACTTTAACATTGCCCTAGTGTTGGTGTCCAGCCTATGGTGCTGCCAAGCTCTTCATCAATATTCAGTAGAGGGACTCTTATGGTGGCTTTACAGCTTTACAGCATTTCTGCCAGGTCCATTTGATGGGTTACCACATAAAAAAAAAATATGCATGTAAAAGACTGACTGTAAGCAATTATACTCATAAAATATTTTAAAATGCTAAAAAGTTCTTAAGCTATATATTTTGTATCATTTTAGATTCTTTTTTTTTAATTACAATTTGGGCAATCATGACTGGATGGAAAAGCAGTGTTGAGTTGAGACTGACCAGTATATTGCTTTATGACACACACACACAAACATATATATGTGTGTGTGTGTATATATATATATATATATATATATATATATATATATATATATATATATATATATATATGTGTGTGTGTGTGTGTGTGTGTGTGTGTGTGTGTGTATATATATATATATATATATATATATTTATAGGAAACATATGCACTTTTTTACTCTCCTGCTAATTTTCTTCATGAACTGCCCTTGTGTTTTCAATCCATGAGGAGCGATTGGCTCAATAAACAGAGTTTCCTATGTGCCGTGACCGGCCAAACACAGGCACTCTGTGGCTGCGTGTTTATCTGCAGCTCTCAGTGCATTTCCACTGACATACCGTGTGTGTCTCCGCAGGTGCACAACGGCGTGGAAAATGCATAAAGAAGTGTCTGTGAGGATACTTCCACCAGCTTCACCACAAAATTCTCCCTGCCCTTTCATCTCTAAAATCAGAAAAGTTAGCGATGGGGACTTCTAGGTTTACAAATTCTATGAAGCACCTTTCATACATGAGTGCCCTCCTCTCTCTCCAAAATAACACTTCACTGTCTGTCCGCACCACTGGTTCCTCTACATTGGCCTTTTGCCCGAAGCCTGGGACTCATCCTCAGAGTCATCCGTCTGAACTTCTATCCTTCTATGTTTATCCATCTCCTTAAGTAAGCTTCCCTCTTTCTGTCTGCCTTTCTCTAAAAATGTTTTTTTTGTCTTACAAACTTAAGCAAAGCCCAGTATCGCTCGGCCCTTTCCACACACTTCCATACACTTCCATAGATTGTGCCAGGATTCATTTCCTTCAAATGTAGTGCTGAGAATGAAGCAAAACTGCCTCCAGGAAGTTGAACTGAAGTGAGGTGGAAATATTTACATGTCCGCTGTCTAAAACCTTCCATGGGCATTCCTGAACCTCGTCTGTAGAATGAGACCTTTGTGTGGTTGTATTTAGGCAGCATCTCCACACAGCATGCCACTGCATCTACGCTGGATGGCTTGGGTTGTTGTGGCCTGCATTAGTACAGTAAACACTGGCTATTTCATCTGAGAGTCACACTGGTTTGTGGTGACAAGATTTTTAGTCTTTTGGCCTTTTGGTTTGTGTTGAGGAATTAAATTGTGGATTGTCTTGGACACTGTTAGAAAGTCAAAGTTAAAGAACCAGGAGCAAATAATGCTCCTTAATGCATTTTAAGGTTGATTAAAATACTCATGTGGACTATTAAATAATTGTAAATTGAATGTGTCAGCACTTGTGTTATTGTGTTATTGTGTTAAAACAAAATTATATGATAAAATAATGTATTTCACAAAATTTCCACTAAAAAGTAAAGGTGGCTGCAAACCTCTTAAACCTCCACAATCCAAATAAAAGCATATATAAGCCTACAGTATATTTATATAACTTGATATGCTTTGCAAAAACAATATAAAGAACTATGGAATTCTTTTAAAAGCCTGCTTTAAGTACAGACAATATTTATGTAACTAGAACAAAAAGGCTTTATATATATTTATATTATATTTTAGGGTGTATTAAGAATTTTGATATTTTAAGTTGGCACATTAGTTGGTTTATAAATAGTTCATGCCAAATGTACACTTGACAATTTATAGCTGTCATCTAAATTCAAGAGTTTAGTACTCATGACCATTTCACAGGAAATACCCCAAAGCCCATCGCTGACAGACAGCTTTATCTTGGCTGAAATTATTTACTGTCACTGAAAGGTACTGAGAATTATTCTGAGCCCTCAGAGCTGCTGTGAGTGTTACATAACTCTAATACTTCAGCAGGTGGGACTACGTTAATGAAATGACTATAAACTCTGTGAAAACGGACCTGAAAAAAAGATTCAGACTTATAACAAGAGCTCTGGGTCTTCATACTGGCAGACTGCAGATATTGTGCCAGGGGCCACTACATTGTTAGATGATATCAATATCAACCACCTAAACCTCTAGAGGAAGCTTGGGGCACATCTGGCCATTCTCATGACGCTTAAATTCTAGAAAGTCATTCAAAAATGCAATAAAATTGATTGAGGTTGTTCTTTTCAAAACAGAGGAATTAGCATGTCATTTTTCTTGTGTGTGCAATGCAATATTTCAGTGAATGAAAACACGCTTATTCCAGGAAAGAATACTCTGTGCATAAAATTATTTTTTCTGATTGAAAATGTTTACATGACCCTTGTGGCTACTTTGGTGATTATGTGATGGATTTTGGTCTATTTGATGTTGTTTCCCAGTGCGTTCTCGATCCATTACAAACAAATGTTTTTTCGTCTCCGTCTACATGAGGATCTTTTTTTAACTTCTCCTGTTTGAGATGTCAGGGCTCCGTCTGCTTCTGTGGCGCTGTGCTTTGAGACTCTACTCTATTTTAAACTGAAATATGTGTATTTTTCCCAAATAGTTCTCTGCAAATGTACCCAAATAACATTGCAATGTAACCTTTTGCACTTTCACGTTTCCATTTGAACATACCTTAGCCATACCACTCTTCCTTGTGCTCTGACTTGTTGTGTTCACGGTGTGTGTGTGTGTGTCTGTGTGTGTGCTCTCCCTCATTCCCCTGAACTCAGTGGCTCTCTGCATAAAGGTATCTTTGTGATAGCCTAAGGTCTAAAGTCATGCAAGAGGGGCCAGAAGTTGCAGCTGTGTTACTTTCCTTGGCTGGCCTGATTTTTCAGACCCTCTAACTCCACAGACAGCCCAGTTATGCAAACACGTCTATCAAAAGACTCCTGCCCCTGTGGAAAAACAGACTGCTCTAAAAAGTCATGTTATCTCTTCCCAAAGGCACTGTGAGTATCAAGCCAAGGAAAAAAAGAACTGAATGATATTCAAAATGACTAGTGATTACAGAGAAAGTGACTCACATGAGCCGGTCTTTTTTAATGAATTAAAAGCATTAAGCATGACCAGTGTAGTGCAATTCTCAAGCAAATTACTCTTTTGAACCAATTATTGTTTTTGTGAATCAGAAATATACAGTATAGTGCGACCAGTGTAATGCTATACCAGAGTTATTGACTTTATGAGGAAATACAGTGTGACTAGTGTAGTCTAGTTCCCAAATAAATGACCCTTATGAGTTGTTTGGTTGCTTTAGTAAATTAAACACGTATGGCGCAGTCAGTGTAGTCCGATTCCTGAACGCATGAATTGGCTCATTTTAGTCAGTCAGAAGCATACAGCACTACCAGAGTAGTCTGATTGCATAATAAAATATCATTCCTAATCAGATTATTTTAATTAATTGATTCTTTTAAGGGACTCAAAACATTAAGCATTACCAGTCTTCAAAATGTTCTAATATTCTGGTCCATTGACAAAAAAAACACATAGCCGTAACAGTATGATAGGATTTTCATTTTTGTTTGACCTTTTCATTTAATGCCAAGCACACAAAAACACAGACAGACTCAAAAGATTTCAGACAGAGTGCTGTGGTTAAGATTATAGTGATTGGCGTGAGAAATTGGTCAAAGAGTTTGGTTTTTAGATTGGTATCCAGATTTTGGACTCAGTCTTTAATATTTGTTCATTCTTAAGTGACAGCAGCTCTGCAGCCGCTTTGTTTCCGTAACACCGGTCAGAAAATCCTGAGAGACAGCGAGTGTCTCTGCTTCTCCTCCAGATGCGTGCTAAGGACCAATAGACAAGATAACTCTTTTCATTTAATTGTAGTCAACAACAAGTGAGGAATGTTTCTCCAGTTTTTGAAGTCTTTCTTCAAAAGCTCACAGGATCTGCAGGGGGGACCGTAGCATCTCTTTAGGGCTGCAGTAATCTGGCCTCATGGGCCAGGGGGGAGAAAACATTCCAGAAATTTTTCTCAGTGACAATGATAATGACCCTAAGATTGAAATTTGTGTACAGGTACATGCTGTTCAGGGACCGTGGGCTGATATCTTCATACAATCCTGTATGAAACGGCCAAGGAAAACCCCTCTGCTGTCCGTAAACGATACCTCCTTTGGTAGGTATGACTGTTTCGATTGGTTGTCCTGCCAAAATGTACTGCCAGGAAAGGATTTGTGTGTATAATTAAAATCTTTCCAGATTGTAGCGCTGCACAAACCTACAAGAGCCTGAAGAGTTTACATCATACCGATCAAAACCTAGCATGCAAAAAAACAGTATCCGAAACTTCTTTTTTGAGGACTTGCCAGGGTTTTTTCAACTCTTCCAACTCTTAAATGGTGTACGACATTGTGATTGTTTTGTCGTGCGTGTTTCAGTCTAGTTTTTTACTTTTTCAGCCTTTGAATTGCGTTACAAAGACATTCATTCTCTAATAATTATTCCTGCCTACATAGATGTTTTGTTATTTGAAGAAACATCTAAAGAGACACAAAATCCCAGGCTTAAGTTATACACGCAAGAGCTGCATTCCAGCAAAGGTTGACGGTCCCAAATGAATTCATTTCATCACCTGATCTTGTTCTGTTGAAACAGCTTGGACCCTCATATCACACATACTTCCAGTTTTACTCCCGTTTGAGGCCTGTGGGTGCCTCTTTAATCTGTGACCTCGCCATAGACCTCATGTAAGATTGACTCCCTCTCTTCCCTTTTCTCCAGGCGTTCAGACGAGACTCTGTGCGAGTGTCAGGTCGTGTATACCTCAGATGCTCCGTGGGCAAGACAAGCAGATCCCTGTTGACACTTGCAGTAGTCAGTGGATTCGAGCTGACAGTCTAATGTGCTGGATTAATATGTGCACTGGGATAAAAGTATGGAGAGATGGATGGATGCATGATGCTAGGGATGTATAAGTATGTATTTCGTCTCAATTTCCCCAATCCTCCTGTGTAGTAAATTGTAGACCCTTTATAAATTTCTTATAATGTATGGTATCATGCTACATAAAAAACTACACTGTAAGTTTTTAAAGTTTTTTTTAAAGTTTTTTTACCTCATGTTTTTGTCTAGTCTTCTATTATGAATATATATAAAAAAGTGACTGAAGAAGTCTTTAGAAGATTCAAAATAAGCAAAACTAGAAAAAACATGTCATTGAGTTAAGAAAAAAAAATTCCCCCTTTAAATCAAGTATCTGTAAATGGGATAAAACAAATGTCATTGACAGATATTTTTCTGGTTTTAAGCATACATTTTTGGTAAATTCTTTAGAAAGTTTGAGAATGTTTAAGTATTTTTTCTTAATTTGCACCTATTAATTTAAGAAAGTTTATATGTACTGGAAAACAACAAAAGTAGTAAAAAAATCCCTTTTGCTGTGGACTGGAGTAGTGGGTGTATTTACAGTATCTCTCTTTTTGAGCTTAGTAATTGTTTTTTAATCTTTTGATAGTATTTGATAGTATAGTATTTTATAGTATTTATGCACTTTATGCAAGTTGGAAAAGAAAATTGTAATACCATTTTGTTCTTTTTTAATTGTTTAAAATATCTACAAAAATAATTACTCTTTAAGAAATCATGGTTCAAATTACAGATTTGTATATTCTATTGTTTTTTTGTTGTTGTTTTTGTTTTTGTAACTCATTTTGTTCTTTGTTTACAACTAGAACATTGTTGCATATTGTTGCATTGTTGTGAGTTTCTTGTTTGTCATCCAACAGCTACAGATTTCTTAAGAGGATTTGTCAGGAGCACAGCTTTACTGCCGGCCAAGGTTTTCCTCAGCAGTGACGTCTGACCCAAAGGTTCAACGATGCAACAATTTGCGAAGGTGGCAGAATCATGTCTTTGATTTCACTCCCCCATGCAGTCAATGGGAGCTTCATGTTTGGTCTCAGGTCAGTAAGTGGATGGGAACAAGTCTCCCCTTGTGCCTGGCTGCAGCTTTGAACAGTCTCAGACTCCTAGAGACAGTGCCAGAGCAAAGGAGGTGCCAGTCACCCTGACCCGTCTGGCTGATGAAAGCGATGACCACATGCCAAGCAGGACTTCCAAACATCGTATTAATGGAAAACGTTGGCTCCTAATAGCTGTAGCACAGTCCTGAAAAGCAGGCACTTAGAAACATCATAAACCAGAGCTACAAAATGCAACATAAAAAAGGATTTAAGAGACCGAACAAATGTTTACAAGCCCTTTGAGCTATTATGAATATTTATATGAAATTAAAAACTAAATAAATATGTAGTAAGCTTAAAATGATGATGTGATCTTTCCATAGACCTCACTGTTGGAGGTTCTCTTTGATAGTTTTGGAGACCTTAAGGAGCAGGGAGGACACCCTTACTCCCTTAGTAAGAACTGGCTACAATTCAGGATCTCACACACCAGCAAACTTTTTCAAAGACTGTAATCCTCACTAAATAATCACTGTCTGTGTCAAAATAGCAGAAATTAAAACATCTATTAAAACATATATTTGATGATCTTAAAGCATTTATATCATAAGTCTTGAAATTAGACTTAAAGGTTCACCAAAAAATGACAGTTGTCCTTAGTTACTAACATTCTTGTTATACCAATCCTGTTAGACCTTCGTTCTTCTTTACAACACAAATGAAAGTATTTCTGATATAATTCCAGAGCTGTCTGACTTGCATAGACAGCAACTACCACGCTACTTTTATGAATGAACATTAAAGACTGGCAAGGAGGAGAAGAAGTTGTTGAACAAAAGCCTTTTTTTTTCTTTGCGGACAAAAATTATTTTTATAGCTTCGTAAAATTGTGGCTGAATCACTGATGTCACATGAATTTTAATAATGTTTATACTATCGTTCTGGGCCTTGAACATGGTAGTTGTGTTGCTGTCTACGAGTCAGAAAGCTCTCGGATTTTATCAAAAATCATAGAATATGAACAAAGCTCCTACAGGTTTGGTAAAACATGAGGGCTAGTAATTAATATGAGATTTTAGGATGAAATGTTCCTTTCATTTCTCCGAACTTTCTCATAGTTGTGATGCTATTTACTTTATATATTATATAATATTTTACATATTTTACAGTTGTGGTTATCTCAGAATGTGACTTTGCTTTTCCTAATTTGTGAAAAATGATCTTATACTTAAGTAGTGTTAAAAATGCATATATTTCAGGTTGGTCCAGACAATGTGCATATTCACTCATAGCCAGGTTTAAGTAAGTTTTATTAACCAGCCTATTAGTGTTAGGAACGCGACATTAGGAACGTGTTGTTAAAGCCAAAGAAATTAATAAATTGTACCTAAATTATGCATAATTGCTTTTCATTAGCTTTAGACTTCAGAACAGTTAGCACGCTTTTCCTGACCTCTCTGTGTTCAGAGAACAGTTACATAATCAGCTGCTGCTGGCCTTTTCACTATATCACTTTGTCCTGCCATGCATATGACTCCCATTGTGGGAATCTTACTAATGCATAGAGCCTATAAGTATTTTTATTAACAAGAGATGATGTTTATGAGGAGTACATGCTTTTACACAGAGTTCTTTCCACCCCGACAGCTCAATGAGGTGTTAATGCAGCAGTTGATCTGATTGGACCGGGGACCTTTCAGAGGCTCTGAGGCCTACTGTGGTGGTGATGTTTTTATGTTTTGTTGGGTTTCATATGTCAAACACTTTAGCAGCACTCTTTGGGATCAAGCAACGTCATGTGGAGAGGACGCTGTTAGTTACATGGCCAGTACAAAGAATTGCCTTGTTGTTGCCCCTGCATTTTATTACTTCTTGCACTAAATTCTTTACCTTCTTGTGGTGTTGATGGGATATACTTGAAAGCACTGGGGTACACTGTGAAAGCACTGGTTTCCTTCTCATGCAGTCCCAACAGTTTCCTGCTCTAGCTAGAGGTACACAAGCGGCATTTGTGCATGAACGTTTAGTTTAGTCTCCTGCACTTTTATTTATTTACCCTCATGTTGATCCAAACCTGAATGAAGACTAGGACTAAATAACAAAGGATCAAAATAACAAATAAACGTCATAAAAGTACTCTGTATGATTTGAGTATCACTCTAAACCACACTACCATCAACCTCTATTCTGTCGTTCAGTAGTAAAAATAAAAAATCCCTGCAGAGAGTCTGTAATGAAAAGACCATTCACATAACTATAAAAATATCCATAAAATTATTATTAAAATTATACTGGAATAGAGAAGTTCACATCACAACTATAACAAAAAAAACAATATAGAGGAATCACTTTGAAAACGTTCACAAAATTTTCCAGATGGTGAATGATAAAACAGAGACAGCCTATCAGAATCCACATTAAAATGCTTGAGCATTTGAAGAGGTGCATAACTTAGTAACTGCAGTGTGCTCATAACAGACAAAAAGTTATCATGTATTGATGTGAATGCTGATATACATTGGTAGTTATAGCTGCTGTTTATTCAAACCACAGAGAAATGCTATTTTTTTGCTAAAGGTGTTTCTCTGTACTGCAGCCAGTGTTCACTGTGCAAATATTTATCTGTTTGTAAGTCACTTAGGCCCATAATCTGAGTGTTTGTTCACAAAAGGACTTGCAGTCATTCCTGCACACAACTTAGTCATTCCTCGCACAAATTAATGACATTGTTCACAAGACCTATACCCTTGCAATACTAGCTGAACACCATCAGCTTACACACGTCCTAATTTTGCTGAGTTTGACATATTCCTAGGTCAACATATTTTTTTGACCCTGGAACAACATTTTAAAAACTTTTTTGCTGAGTTGAACTCAAAATCATGTCCTTACAACTAAATCTAACCTATTAACTGGTTCTTTAAATCCGATTGGTTAATCACTTTGGTAAAATCAGGTTCTGCCTCAGCTTACATATTATTATTTTATTTTGTTTGTTATTGTATTTGTTTGTTATTGTATTTGTTTGTGTGTGTGTGTGTGTGTGTGTGTGTGTGTGTGTGTGTGTGTGTGTGTGTGTTTTTTGCAGTCCACTGGATGCAGGAGTTTATAAACCCATGATTTTTTTTTCTTACCAAGAATTGATATTAATGTTTATGCAGTATATGCATATTTTATTTTTATTGTATATATGTTTTTTTCAAAAGACCCCTTGAGCCTCATTCGCTGTGGTGCCCTTTGAAAGCTGTGGCTGAGTGAAACCACAGGCTAATTGTCTGTTATATAACTGTGGGTTGAAGAGATGCACACTTTCAAAATCATCATGCTGCTTTATGCGCCGGTGAACCTCTTCATTTAGTAAGTCAAACACATTTCCATGCTGCTCAATCAAAAGAGCGAGATTCATTTGAAGCCAAAGTTCAAAAGTTTCCACCTCAGAGTGGAATCAGATGCTTCTCTGAGCAAAACACTTCAGGTGGGGGACACTCGGCCATGTTATTTCCAAAAGCCAAGAAGCAAAGAGTCATCTAATATGTCGAGGGTGGCTCTGAATGTGGCTAACAATGTTGGCAGAAGGGCAGAACCCAAACCAAAAGGCCTAGTCTTAACCGCAAAAGTCAAACACCGGCTAAAATAACACCACCTAACAGTGCAAAATCAGACACCACTTTCAAGCACCATGGGGGCCCCTCTGTTCTCAGATTCACTCATCAAGGCCAATTGACCCACCCGGCTGGCAGCGAAGGTGATATGTTTAGATGTTAATTTATTAGTGGAAGAGGTCAGTGGTGTATCTGTGGACCTGTGTCATGGAGAAAGAAAATGAAAGGGAAATATACAACGGCACAAGATGGGCCCCATTGCGTATCTGCTGGACAGAAACAAAATATCTGAGTTCAAGGTTGTTTTTTTTAGCACAGTGGCCAACAGTGAGCGGTATTGTGCGAGGAAACATTGCCAGTCTAAGCAGAAATTTAAAGCAAAACCCTATTGCTTCTGGTCTGATAAAGAAAAAATTGGCATAACAATATGGTACTCTTTCATAGTGATGTTATTAGAGTCGGTGACATTTTTTTATTACGTAATAAAAAATATTAAAAAAAGACTCATTTTCTCAAGCCCCTGGGGAAATGAATCAGTCCACTCTTTCTTTTGAGATACATTTTGAGAACTTTATAAATGTTGCATTTTCAGATTTAAGACATAAGCAGGATGTTTTAATTTAATTAAAGCTGTGTTACGCACTGCATAAAATGACATTTTAAAAAATCCATAGTAGGGGAACTTTAAAATCAAAAGTTGTATCTTTTAAGATTATTTAATGGGCCTGAATTGACATGAACTAACCTTTGTAATAACTTTGTTTACTAACATTAATGAAGATGGATAAATATTAGATGAGCAAATATAGTTCATAATTAACAATAAATGCATTAACTAATAGCGCGTCATTGTATAGTTTTATCAATAAAGTAAAAGAAAAAAATATATATAATAATAAAGTAATTAAAAAAGACTTATTAAGGGAACAAAATTCCTGAAAGTTGTACATTTAATTTTCTTCTAAAATATTTTGCATCAGTAGTCATCCTGTTTACTTCACATTCTGTTGGTTCCACAGCTGGTGGGATGGTTTTTGAAACAGATCCTCTGAGACACCCGCAGGAACTCTTTGTAGTGGAGTTTCCCCAACACTGTGGCACGTTGAGAACGAAGATGATGAGGATGAGTGCCTGGATTGATGGGATTCCAAAACAGCACTTGAAAGAGAGCAAAATCTGCAAGCAACGTTTTTCCTTTTTACCAAAGCCAGCTCATTAAGACAGACTGAGCTTCCAGGAAGAGCAAGTTTATGGAAGACTGTTTGGTCCTCAATACAATCTTCTTGATCCCTACTCTATCAAACAACACACATTAGTGGCATCAAGGGAGTTTTCCAGCTGGTGAGAATTCTGGTGTGGTAAAAGATAAGCAAGTTCTAAATGCGGATTTGCCATGTGGATCTTTCCTACTGTCTGGAATCTGTTGTTTCTGGCTAAGCATTTAAGAAGAGGTGTTTATATTTTGCAAGATGTCCTGTTTTATCTCCATGGACATGCTTCATCACACCTTTAATATTAGACAGGGTTTGGTTTTGTAGAAATGGCGTGTCATTGCTTTACTATGGAATTTGTGTTTACAGCGTTTGTGACCGATCTCTTGTCCAAGTCCTGGGGATGAAGAGACACAGAGGAGGGCTCATTATATTGTAAGCCAAATATACGTGGGAAGAGAATAGAATCAACAAGATTATGCATATGCACAATTTATGTATACATTCGTTACATTTGATTAAGCCACCAGTAATAATTCCACTAAAAGTAGATAAAATAATTTAGATGCGTCTTTTAGTACTATGGTAAATAATCTATAGTAATAATTTACTATATACTATTTTATTTTTCCCATTATTCTCCAATATCAAGCACCAGATATGAATAAATTCATTATATTCATGTCTCAGCAAATTGTATTAAAGGGGTAATGAACTGAGAAATCAACATTCCCTTGATATTTTGATAAACGAGAGGTGATTGTGCCATAAACACATCCTCTAATGCTAAGTTTCAGAACTCAAAACTTTCCTGTGTAAGTCTAAAAACAGGTTACTTTGAAGCCAATCTGCCAAAACGACAGTTTCGGAATGTGTCACTTTATGAAATGTACTTTAATACTTAATACATATACTCACATACTTTAATAGTGCAGCTAAACACGTCTAAACACCAGCTCCACCCACCAACAAACTTTATGTGACAAAGCACAATTCAACACGGGATTTTCAGAAAGATTGAAACTAAAGACAATGCTGTGCAAACTATATCGGATACAGTGTCGAACCACACAAGTGTGAATAACTTTCATTGCGCGATCATTATTTATTACTATTACATACAGTTTGATTTAAGCAGTTCAAATGCATATTCTTCTTTGTTACAATTAGGTAAGAATCAGGTCGTAAAATGTCTTTTTTAACCATCATGTAATATCTATGCCCTTGCACCCAGTTTATGAGGTTGTTGTGTAGACCCTTCTAGAGTCCTCTGCTTGAAATATTGCTTTGCAGGGAGGGGGTGAGCCCTGCTTCAGGAGGAATTTGAAATCTGACCTTCAGAGAGGTGAACTGGATACTGTTTCAGACAGTTTATAATCATTTCATCTTAATGTTTGAAGTGTGTAAAAGGCCCAGAAAGCCCAGTTTGGCTAGAGCTTGTTTGTTTCATCTTTCTGAACGATGTTAGTAAATTGTTCTCCTGCTGTATTTTTTCTTCCAGACATGTTTAACCGCATATGCTTTGTATTCGGCCATACATTGCTCTTTCGCTGCCAAGAGGATTCCCTCCATTCCACTCATGCTTTGAATGTTTTTATAATTCCTAATCTAAATGGATAGATGCAGCAGAGGGTCAAAGGACAAAGATTTGTTGGTGTTTAAATTTCATGACTTTAAGTCAGTCCCAATGTAATAACAAACTCGGGCTTTGCTGATAATTAAGCAGTTCGTATGGAAGGCAGCCCTAAAAATATAATATTCTTTTATTGGATGTTTCAGATAAGTACACTACTATCAAAATGTTGAGTCTGGTAACTTTCCATTAAATAAAGAATTCTATAAAAAAAATAAAAATAAATTTGTATGTGTTTGTCACACTTTCACCAACATTATGTAGTGCAGTTGTTGTAAAAATTGATAATAATAAGAAAAACATCACACAACTTTGTGATTGTGAACTATTGTGCGGTAAGCGATGAAAACAAGGATGCAGTGTCTCTTTTTTATGGAGATTTTACAACACAGTTAAACAATAATTACCTATCTGCATCTAGGCTGCATTCATAAATCACACACACCATGTCTCTAGCGGGGGAAGGTCAGCTTTCCACACGTGTTCTGCCTCTTTTCACAGCGTTCTAACATCCAGTAGCTCATTCTACACTTTCCACATTGGATGTTTGTAACTCCACAGGGATTTGTAGCCATGCCGAACTGTTCTGGGAAACAAAAATGCCTTTGAGGTTCAGACTATTAGCACGTAGCATGTGGCGATTGTTCCCATCACTGAACAATCTGAGCTGAGTTTGTTTTAAGTTGTGTTTGTGTTTACAGTAGGTCCACTTGACAGCTATTCCGTGTCATTAAAGGCCCTTAACTTTGAAAAGCAAGAGTTACATAAATGCTACAGTCCACGCCAAACCCTTACAATGAAGTAATGAAACATGTAAACCTTGGCAGATTCTGCATGAACGTGACCGGGTCCCTGCGGTCACAACACAGCTGTAGAGGTCTGGTCCATCAGACAATTTAATGTACAAAATATGTCAGTTAAGTTAGTTAGGTAGGCGCAAACATTCATGCATAAACCGCTTCAGTGTTGCCTCAACTCAAATAAAAATGGTCCTTTTCTTTGGAGGACTGAAGCTAATAGCTGCTCTGTGATGTCAGTGACTGGAATATGTCAAAATGAAAAACCTCTTCTTTTTGGAACAACAATGCAAGTCGGCTCTAACGTCTGTGGTTGAGCTGTAAACCCAGTACAGTAAACATGTGCTTATACTCTACTCTCTTCAGACTATGCATGATGAATAATGCACAAGCAGATTCTACAGACTTTTTTGTGTTAACCAGAGCAGACAGGTGTGAACTGTAAAGGCTACTTATAAGCATAAAGATTTCTAAAAAAAGAATCAGTACCATATATTTACTTTAAATGCTTATGTCATGTATATGTATAATATTGTATTTACAGTACACACACACAACACACAAAATATTATTTTATTATTATTATTAACTTTTTTGCTGTTTGCTGTGTTCATCAATGTTAAATTTACTGTAAATTTCCCAGTAATATTATTATATAATATGAAATATAATAAAATACAATAACAATTCATAGTCAAAAATCATTACCTGATGCTCATTAAATACCTATTACATTATACTTATTATAAACGTAGAAAACACTTGTGCTGCTTAATATTTTTGTGAAAAAATGTGACCCATTTTTTGAGGAGCCTGTGACTCTATTCTTTAATGAATACGAAATCTGAAAAAAAAGTTCTAAAATTATTAATGTCTGGACTGTAACTTTTGATTGATTTAATGGAAGTAAGAATAAAAATATCAATTCCTTCCCCCCAAAAAGAATGGAACCTCTCCCAGCGAGTGTCATGGCATGTGTGAGGGTCCAAGTTTACGTCTGCCTGTAATCAGAATGGAATCAGCCAACAGCTTCCACTTTGGCTCTGAGCATGTGTGGGAGTTTAGCGTTAGTCAATATTTGTCCCAGTGTGTGAATTACGTGCATTGCTGTGTTTACATTGCCTCAAACATTTACAAGTAGCCTCAAACATTCTGTCGTTACAATATTTTCCCATGCGCCTGTTTGTCTATCCGCCTTGATCACATTAACCTCAATGACAGACATGAAGGAAAATGGCTAGATTGTGCTGATCAAAATCATCTGTTGAAGTTAATTAGACGTGTTTTGACGTAAATTTGTCACAGTGATGAGAAAAGAATGGTCTTTTAACGTATCTTGGAGCATTTTCTGACTAAAAGCTGAGGAAACATGAACAGTTAGTATATGGACAGAGGCAAAGTTTTTCTTTGAAAATGACAGCAGATTTAGTTTTGTTTTTTAGGGTAATTATGTGGAGTATGTTCCAGTGTCAGGCTGCACGTGATCACTTCTCTCTCATGGATAATCAAACTAAACAGAGTTTGGAAACTCTCATTCAAACAATAACAGCAGTAGCTCTTCATCTTCAATGACTGTCGGTCCATGTCCTTGTTTGAACCTCAGAATTATGTGGAAACTCTCAGAGAACGTGACCAGAATTTACATATTTAACAATGACAGAATGACAGAGCTTGATCATATTTAAGCTAATGCAGCAACTTCAAAGGGATTTTTGGAGAGCAAAATTTGTTAGCCTTTGCTGCTGTCAAGTGAACCTAGCAAGCCATTTTTTATCACCTCAGTGAACAAATCACATACTTTTACTCAACCTACAGTAAATTATGTTTGTTGTATCGGAAACAGAACTGTGTTGTTTAAGGAAAGCTTGCCTAAAAATTACAATTCTATTTACTCACCTCATACATTCAGTCCAATCTGTATCTTTGTTTCTTTACATCAAAGATATTTGACAAATGTCTCAGTGTTCTTTGTCTGTCCAATGGCAACCAAAAGTGTTTAGTTACCAATGTTCTTCGAAAATTCCTACAGGTTTATATCACCAAGAGTAAAAAAAATATTATTTTAATTGTACTGAGAAGTGTTAAAACTTCTGTTTGAAATGTTTGCATTACCCAGCTGTCTCTTCTGTCTGCTAGGCGGATGAGAACAACTAACAAAAAATACTGCTGAACTGCGACTCTGGTCCTCATCTATTGAAAGTTCTGAACTTCAAGGCTTATTCTCGCCCTGTCACTTTGGTTTCTGTATGAAATATGACAGTGATGTAATGAGCAGCGAGCCAAAAGGTGACTCAGTGCCTGGATGCCCATGAAAAAGGAAGAACAGATGAACTGATGCTGGGCTAGAGTCTCGCTGCTTAGCGTGTGGCCTCAGGGATTGTTGACAATTTGGTGGCTCTTTATAAATCTGCTATGGATTTATTGGTCTGAATGTGTCTGAAATTCTGAAAGTACGCCCAGAGTGATTCTGGTATCATTCAGACTACAGCTGGATCATGTGTGCGGTCGTTGCGACTCCTATAACCATGTGGTAAAGATTTCAAGACATTCACACTTTTAACCAACCTACACACAATATACAAGACGGCACATTAGTCTTATTACCTGAAAAAGTTGTCCTTCGTGTTTCTGATATCAGTTTTGACTGCTTTATAATTGTTTCTGCAGATATAAACGATATAAACAGTAGCTAAATGGATTAAGCAGTGCACTAATAACACTGAGGTTGTGGGTTTGATTCCCAGGGAACACATTGACTTTTAAAGTACATATTGAATGAAGCTGGTTTAGTTAAAAGTGTCTTCCAAATGTAAAAATGTAAAGTGTTTTGAGTGATTAGCATTCTTAGCTCATCTGATATCACACTCCTAAGGCCTTGCTGCATCATGCGTCAAAAGGGTGGACTGCAAAAAGCCAAATGGAAACTATTTTCTCTAAGTTTGTGGTAAATGTAATTTGTTGTGAAAAAGCACACTTGAGCGATCATATGAAAATGTGCGGCTGTTTGATGTCAGGGTCCTCTGAGGAACTTTGGCACAGTAAGGAAGTAACCCATCTTGTGAAAATCTACAGTACATTATCGATTCAATACACAAAGGAAACCGTACATAAAACAGAACGGCCTGCGTAATACGTACGCAAATCTGCACGTGATTCAGAATGCTGGCATATGTGTTATTTGGCCAGACTATAGGGTTTAGGACGCTCAAAGAGATGAAAGAGAGAAAGCATCTTTTGTATAAGATCCCATTCACAGAGCTATATAAGCGTTAAAGGGAACGAAAATACTGCCATCATTTAAGGCCCATTCAGACAAAGGCTAATAATAATCATAAACATGCCTGTAAAATTTTTATAATAATATGAGACCAAAGCGTCCATTCCTAAAACTAATGATAACTGATAACTACAGAACAATATAGTTGGAATCACATTCAAGTATATATCTGATGAACAATAAAACATTGACAGCCAGCTTTAAAGGAATAGTTCATCATCATCAATTCTGTCATCATTTACTGTTTCATTTTTCCTTTCAGGCCTGTATAATATAAAAATAACGACAACGATAAATGATAACTCATTAGAAATTAACCACTGTAGTAACTCTCCTTGGCATGAATAAGATTGTTAATGATAATCTAATGTTTTTGCCTATTAATGGCGTGAACAGGCCTTATTTTGTTCCAAACCTGTAACGTTCATCATGTGAGGTAAGTATCACAATTTACTCACATCGAGTGGTATGAAGTCACAATTACCTCTTGTTTATTTTTGGGGCAGTGTTCATACATTACTTATTGCTGTATTAAAACAATGTCGGTTTCTTTCAGGAGAGGTAAGTCTTGGCACAGGCTTTCTGCAGAGGCAGGTTTTAATCCACGGGTACCATTAAGATGAATTTATCTCTGCTGCAAGTTGGCAGATGAACTCTAAATTTGCAGTCAAGTCTCATACACCACTCGAGATATCATCTTACCTCCCTGCAGAGAGGAGAGAGTCCGGCCAGCCTTGTCGGGATCTGGAATCCCAGCCCTGTCAGTCTTCTCATGCCCAGCGAATCCTGGCTGAAAAACAACGGACTGTTTTCCTTCTCTCAGCGCTGTTTTTCCAGCACTTCCTCTTCGAATTTCATCACACAGCGTTGTATTGTCTGGTCTTAGCTCATATGTGTGTTTATTTATTCAAACGTGCAGCGAGTTGTATGATTTTGAAAGAGCTGATCGCATCCTCAGAGTTTTCAAATGTTTTTTCAGACCTCATTCCCTCTAACAAGTCAAAACAGATTTAAGTAAGCACCCTGAATCATATTTGTAAAAACTTGTCTTGATTAATGCCTTTTGTTTCACCTTCTTTGATGTTCAAAATCCAAACGATTAATTGTTGTAAAATATTTTGCCCACAGTTTTCCGTTTAATACGACGGAGGTTTAGTAAAAAGAGAAACAAAGCACCAAAAAAGTATGCAAAGAAAGAAAGAGAAAAAGGAAAAAGAGAAAGGTTTTAAAGTGGGAAAAGGTACTTTAGATTATTAAAATTAATACTAGGAAAAGAATATTCTAAAGTGTGCATTGAAGGGTTCTTAGGAGAACCCAAAAATGGTTCTACTACAGCATTCACTGTGAAACCTGGAAATAAATGGGGAAAATAATTTACCCTGTCTGACATTACTGGCTTTTTGTTTAGTTTTGAATCTGGTTTCTTCTGTTAAGACACCTGTGAGATAAGTTTGAACTTTGAGATGTCACTAGGTGGATATTATAGAGGAAAACTAAACAGATGTATTGAACTTAATCTCACGAGTGTATTTATTCTAAGCCGGGTCTGATGTCAGGTTAACCAAACAAAGATGAGTTCAGAGATCAAAGTTTATTTTAGGGTTAGCATGGTCAGAGAGTTTTAAAGACAAAATATTACTACAGCTAATTTGAGGTTTTGAATTTGAGGTTCTCTTGTTCAAACAAATTGCAACATGTTCACAAAATGATGGTTATGCCACAGAAGAGCGTTTGAGATTGAGTTGTGACAGCCAATAAACAACAGCTCACCTTTAATCGCTTCAGTTTCCACAGCTTCACATCGCCATCTGCTGGATGCAGAAAATATGGCGTTTTGGAAAGCGTCCAGAACACCCTTCAAATGAATGATCCTAGGGCAGCTTTTGTCAGTTTTGAACATTCTGTACCATCCAGCTAATATATTACCTTCGGCAACAAGAAAAAAGACAGTTGAAGGATTATCTTAAAAGATCGTGACTAATATTTCTTTTGTGAATGTCAATCCTACAAGTCAGCACAAGGAACCACGTAAACGAGTGAAAATGGCCTTTCTTTACTGATTAAATAAATCATTAATATATTACTGTCTCTGGTGTCTCTAAGATGTAAGTACTCGATTTTCGTAATACCTGCTTTAAGATGATCTTGTCTGTAAATTCATGTTTTAAATGCAGCTAATCTTTCTTTCTTTCTTTTTTAATATTTCACATCATATGCAGAATCCTTCAGTCCATCAGCCTGATTCCAGTTTTGACCGTTAGAGGTGAAATAAAACCTCAGAGATCTCAACAATCTGATGAAGAGGGAAGCAGATAAGTTTAACACGGGCAAAAACAGATGATAACTTGGTTGTCTATATGAAACTATTCATTTAATATGTTACATCACAGATGAAGGTCTGCATAGTCATGTTAATATAAAACTTAGATTTGATATTAATTTAAGGAACACAATTTTACAAGTCTGAAATGTCAGTTTGAATGCTTGCCTGCTGCAAAAGAAATATAAACTGGCACTCCCTCACAGATATTATATATCATATGCAGCTATAACTTCTGTAAAACAGAGGGGGAAAGCAGATCCAACAGCCTATTTATGTGCTTAAGTGGTAAGACAGATGCATTAAATTAATTAAAACTTAGCAGCAAAGACATTTATAATGCTGCAAAACTGAATCTGAATCTAATGAAAATTCAGGTTTGCCATTATAAGAATAACATATTTAAAATCATGTTTATATAGAAAACAGCTTTTTTTTTAAATCAATATAAGTAATATTAAAAGAGACTTCATTAAAAAACGTTAATTCGGTCCCAAAACTGAACGGTAGTGAATATTTTAAGTAAAATCTCATACAGTCAAATGTAATTCCAATATTTTGTTTTTAACTAGTGCAAAGAATTTTTTTCCCCCTGTCTGTCATTTTCATTCCAAAAACTATGGAAGTCTGTTTATCTTTAGACTTTTTTTTTTTTTTGGTTAGACTATTTTTACGCATATTGAAATAGTAGCTATGATTGCAGGCTAATAGTGACTCTTGAAAGAGTAACTGTTATTATTATTTTTATTGAAAGGCTTGCACAACCCAAATAAGGGTGGAACTGGATGGCGAATTTTTGTGGCTGTCTGAATATGAGTCCTAATGTTGGCTGTTTTATTCAGTTTTCCCCATCAGTTCAACGGCTTTTTACTTGAACTGTGGTCAGATTTGTCTTCCATGAGACATTTTTTAAGATATGGCATTGCTTTTTTTTTTAGCTGAACTTAAGATATTATTTTAAAACAGAAAAGGGTTTATTATTATGCGACGCATCTGTAAATTCAAATCCATTTCAGCTCAGTTAAATATTAAATAAACATAAATATTTCAGTAGTCTACCGGTAGATCCTTCCCAGATTAACTGTAACTGTATTTATTATGACTTTATCATAACTGAAGTTTGTATGATGTCAACCTAAAACATCTTAGTGCGTATATCACAGTAATTATGTCACATTACGCCAGTTTGTGGTTTCATGGAGTATTTCATGACCTAATGATCACATCAGCACTGCCATGATAATCATCACCTTTGATAACACCTTTGGTCATGAGATGCAAAAGGATGTTTCTATTAACAAACATCAACAAAAAGATTCTTACCGAAGATTACAGCACTATTACATTGCAATGACATTACTAATAATTATTAAGGCCCTTTATTTGTGACATTCTTATTTTTTTCTGTTCTTCATTAAAGAGAAGGTCAATATTTAAAATTCACAATGGAACTTTTTTTTATAAAGTCTTATTTATATTTATTAGAAAAGCAAACCTCCCCAGGGGTGGCAGGTTGACTTCAACGCATTATCCTCTATATATCTATAGATAGATAAATGTAGAGCTATTGTGTGATTCCAGGAATTTCTAAAACTGTATAGAAAAATATATATGTGTGTGTGTGTGTGTGTGTGTGTGTGTGTGTGTGTGTGTGTGTGTGTGTGTGTGTGTGTGTGTGTGTGTGTGTGTGTGTGTCAAACAGTGAATCATGGTTCATTTTTTTCTGTTGTGATAAAAAAAAAACCTAGGCTATATAGTAAGGGATCTTGGAGACAAACGTTGGAGAAAAAAAAACGTTTAGATTTAAAATGTATGTTGGACTATATCAAATGTTGGACAAATGTTGTTTAAAACCCCATGAAGCTGGTTAATACATTTCTAGGAGTGTGCAATTTCAGCTAATGGTTCATGGAGAAACGTTTTAGTAAAATGTTTTTTTCCAAAGCCGAGCAGTTCCATTATTGTCCCGTTAGATGTCGCTAAACCCTCAGTCCTGTGGAGCTTCACCCATCCCAGCATTTCAAGTTTGTATTTATTTGAATGGTCCTTCCTTCCCTCTGAAATCCACTCAAATTCCCGTTTCTTCCTGGTTGCATATGGACGTGCTCTCGGATATATAACGTGCTTTAGGATGCATAGACAACTTTACACAATGTCATGGTGGGTGCTTGCGAAATACGCGAGGTTTGACAGCGTTGTACAAGTTATAGGTTTTCTACGTGCTAAGTCCTTGTTTGCTAGCAGGTGATTAGCCTGACTTGTTTGTTTAGCAACTAGCTATCTGGTGTGTTTTCATCACTTGCTTTGATAGGCACAGGCCAGCGTGAGTGTAGATTAATCTCTAGACTTGTCTTTTGCAATTTCGTCAAAGATTATTGACTGTTTGTCAAAGTGTAGTTGACTTAATTAGCTCACCAGTGCTAGCAGATCCTAAACCTAAACAGCAGCGTCACATCACTGGAGGCCTCGAGCTCCGTCTGACAGATGTCTAGATATTTACCAGGCATATTCGATTGCTAATCTGAAGTTTATTGGTTTGGTTTGATTCAGAAGATTCATAAATTCATCCTCTTCCTCTGACTAACGTGCTACGTGGTAAGATGTCCGTCTGAAAATTACGTATTTGGTAATGAATTATGCGATATTCTTTACGCATCATATAAATGTGATATTTTGTGCATAGCGTATATAGCGTTGTCTAGATGGGTTTTAAAACACATCCCTTATGATCCGCTCTTCTCTTACAAACCCATTACGATCTCTTAACGCTAGCATATGGTTTCCGTTTGGAGGTTTTTTGTAACCCCTTTTTTTATTTGTCCTTTTAAATGAAAATCTGTGGGGTTTTTTTTACTGTTATTCTTTTAGTTATTTGGAAATTTCAGACCTTAAAATACTGTTTACTGAACGTTCTAGGATGCAAAACATTGATAGTCAAAATCTGCTACTGTGCCAGACTCTCTAACAATAGCGAAAAGCTTTACATTTAAATATTCCGTGAAGATAATTGACTCGTTTTAATACGAATTTGATTATAGTATGATTATTATCTCTAAAGCAGAAGCTACACAATGGAGGCTTTGAACAAACAAACCACAGCTTTTTGCTTTAACAACATCATGCATCCTGTGCAGGCTAATGTGTTTTTTGCCATTGTTTTTTAGAGTCCCTTATTATGGCCACTGGAAGTCATGTTGGAAGTAATGCAGAAGTCCACAGGCTCAAGCAGGCCCAGCCTCATGATCTTCTCAAACGTATTGTTTGTTCTGGAGATGAGAAGAACATGAGGGAGGTGGGTAAAAATCGCCTTTTGTTGGACACATTTTTTGAAATGTTTGTGCTAGGTGGGATTAGGGGATAATTTTCAGTTTTCAAATACAGTATTTTAAAAGGGTCATATGACAAAGCTAATATGTATTTAGCGTAATGCAGTGTGTTTTTGTGGTTTAAGCTTATAAGACATTATTTTCCACATGAATGCGTATGATGTCTAGTGTTTTCAAATCTGACACATTTAACTGTTGTCTCTTCAGGTGGATTATTCACTGAAGGACGAAACCGATCAAGAGAGGTATGTTTTTGGTCCAAAACGATGTGAACTTAATTGCTTTTTCTGCTATTCCTTGCTTTCACAATCTGATTATGTGAAACGTTAGTTCTAAAATAGGAAATCTTCTCCGTCTCACAGATTTCCAGTGGGCCGTTGTGTGCACAAATACAGCAAAGCGAAGCGAGCAGTGGTTAACAAGAAGAAAACGCGTCACTCTGGGGTGGGATCAAGAGCATGTCGGAGATCGCCCACCGCAAGCAGGACGTCTGACATGGCAAACAAAGAAAATGAACTGACCTGTGCTGATGACGTGCAGGCTATTCTTTACAGTGACAACTGTGGGTTCCCTGTGAACTCAACAGACGCCTCAAAAATGGCAGGAGCTGGCTCCAAGTACAGTGATTATTTCACTGAGGTGAGAGACGCTGTAGTGTCTTGTTGAGTGTCCTTGTCGTTCCTGCGAATTTCTTATTCATGATTGTTCGCATGTGATAATGATATAGTGATCAAACTATTTCTGCAGTTTCAGTCATGGCAAAATGGGGATCTGTCATCAGATTGTAATATTTGTACTGACCTAATCATATGTTGAATTTCAGTTATCAAAAGACCATGAAGCCATGACTCATGTGCTCTTTGGAAGAAATCTGAGACTGAATGTTGCTTTGACTCTTTGGCGGAAAAATGCAAGCGAACTTGTGGCATACTTGAACAGGTCAGTATTTGACATTTAATATTTCACAGTCATACTATTTTGTGATATTATCAAGCAATGGGTGAGCATAGGAGACTTCTTTCAAAAACATTGAAATAATAAATTTTGGATTCAATTTTTTAACAGTAGTGTAAATATTGCAAGTGTCAATAGATTTTTGTTTACAGCATGTGTTGAACTCCTTTTCCCCCCCAGAATACAAGACACAGGGGTGCTTGTTGACTGTTTGCCAGTACTCACTAAAAGGTAGCCTATTTAATGTCAAAGTTTGTCATTGTTGTCACGTGACATAGATTTGATGGATATGTTGTTTCTTCCTCCGTAGTCTTCAGGAAGAACAGCCATGTATTTCAATAGGCTGTTGTGTTGACCTTTTACCACAAGTGAAAGTGATTCTTAACACTACATATGAAGAGTAAGTATTTTGTCCTGTATGTTTATTTGCCATCATTTATTATTGTTGTTATACATCAAGTTTAATCTTTAAAACGGTTGAATTTATTGCAGACACCTCATCGTAGCTTTACACTGGGTTCAATCTATCATTAAAAAATGGTGGTCTGAGCTCTCCACAAACAACAAAAGCTTGCACGATGACTTTTCAAATGACAGGTGCTTCATTTTTATACATGGAAATTAAATGACTAAACATCTTATAAGTGTGAGTTGGAAGGTGTCACTGAAAGTGTTTGCATCCAGCAGGAATGTTCAGGCAATGAAGACGATGCTTCTTGAACTGTGGGAGGGGAAGAGACACTTAAGCTCAGTTCCAGGAACTGTTGGAGAAACAGCAAAGGTGCTTTTATTTTTTTTTTCCTAGACAAGTGAAAAATTTCACGCGTTCAAAAAAAAAGTCTTGGCTTATTTCCTTTCTCGTCCTCTCTCCCGCAGATCATAGAATCGTATGTGTCACAACTGCGCTGATGGATCATTGTAGCACACTATGGAGATAACCACTACGAACCCTTGGTGCATTTTAAGCTTTTGATTGGCTTGGAGCTGGTGAATCTGAAGCTCGGTAGGCCGTGGTGAATTGGGGATAGATGAACTGAACAATTCAGACACTCCATTTTCAGCACTGGAGGAGGAACTCTTCTTGCAGGCACTGAATGACTGCTTCACATTGAAGTGGACTTGCTTAGGGGCACATAATCAACTCCATGAGACTCTCTGGAATCAGGCAACTCACTGAAGTGCCAAGCAGAGCTTTTAACTGTTGCACTTGTAGTGCTATGGTGTGAATCTGCTTAAGTGGATGTGATTGTGTAAGTGTACCTTCATGAGATGTATTTTTTTTGTTTTGATTTGTTTTCGTTTTTTCAGTCATGCACTTGAATTGCAGGAGTTTTAAGTTATTAGTGTGGTGTTGTCCATTGCCTGATCATGAATGGATATTTAAGTGTAATGTGTACATAGTGATTTTTCTTTTAATCAGCTTTCAAATAAATTTACATAAACTAAATGTTTTTCGAAGTTTATATGAATATTTACATTTTATTCACATGATCATGACACTGTACATGCACAACCCCAATCAAAACTGATATCAGAAAAGTTGCTCAGTGATTTAAGAATAAAAACACACAGTCCTAAATTTGCAGAGAGTGTTTAAAAGTAATGCAATCTCTGGACATGAAAAAGTCTGACTGAACCGGCTCCTTGAGATGGGAATTTATCGCTGAGAGCCTACTGAGTGAAACAAAGCAATGACCGGCGGGCACACAGTAATCTACAAATATACACACTAAATGTTACATTTAGGGTTTTAAAAGAACAAAGTGAACCGGAAGAATAAAAATACACATATAAACAGCAGTATGTGCCTATGGATTTTCTCAAACGAAATAAGAGTATGTATGCTACACCGAAATGATTTGTTTTATTTTTCATATTATTATTATTATTATTTTATATTTATTATTATTTACTGTCACGGCAGTGATTGAAAAGAATTTAAACCATTTAACAGGAACTGTTTAAAAGAACCGGTTCGCGGAAAATTCGAATCAGCCGCCCATAGAAATAGACCCGCCTCCAGGATAATCACGTGATGTAACATGCTCTTCCGGTCTCTGCGTTCTGAGTTCCGTTTACCGTGCACTTCCTTCAGCTGAGTCCTGTTCCCTTGGTCCAGATTGACGCGTAGTGAAATATTATACATTTTAAACGTCACGTATATCGCGTGGCAAAACACGATGCAACAAATGAAACGTCTGTTAGATGTATATGTGCTGCTGCATGCCCTGTTTGCGTTGTCATGGTGTTTTTCCGACGCGGAGCCGGGGCCTGTAGCAGGTTCTCAGTCAAATGGAGACCGTTTCAAAATCGAAGGACGAGCGATCGTTCCCGGAGTGAAGACACAAGACTGGATCTCCACAGCCAGAATCCTTGTGGAAGGAGAGGAATATGTTGGTTTTATCAAGTAAGTTATGTCACCAGCAATGCTAACGTAAAAAGCTACGTAAATATTCATTTGTGCCGGTCTGTCCACGATATACCGTAAAAATGTGTTTAATATGTCTTGCAATGATGTCGTTTAAGGCTTTGTCTTATATAAATACGTCTTCTAATGTATTTGTGAAAAATGTTTAGGTTGTATGTAATCATTACAGGGCATTGTTATTCAGATAACGTCAATACACAATAAACCACATACGTTTCCTTTTGCAGGACTGATGGGAGCTTTGCTGTCAACGATGTGCCGTCCGGCTCATATGTGGTTGAAATCGTATCACCATCTTTCAGATTTGATCCTGTTCGGGTGGACATTACCTCTAAGGGGAAAATGAGGTAGCTAACATTCCCGTTTCTTCACTTCTTCTAATGTGATTTCATGAGTTAATGTCAGAATGTTATTGAACTGTAGGGCACGCTTGGTAAATTACATCAAAACCTCTGAGGTTATTCGACAGCCGTACCCTCTTCAGATCAGATCCAGTGGTCCTCACACATACTTCATGAAGCGGGAAACCTGGGGCTGGACTGATTTTCTGATGAACCCAATGGTATGATAATATAGTTGTTTCTTTCAGATGCATGTGGATGACCTTCATTCACTGGTATTCAATCCGCTGTTGTTTATTTTGGTTACTTATTCTTTTAACTAAATTTTTTTGAGTGCCATTAATAACGTTTTAGGTATAAGTTTTGTTGAAGGTTTCTAGTAGCTCTTTTTTGTTGTTGTCTTTAGGTCATGATGATGGTTCTTCCTTTATTAATCATCGTCCTGCTCCCAAAGGTGGTAAATACAAATGATCCTGAGATGAGAAAGGTAATTCAAAACAAGTCGTGTCTACAAATTTTACATACTGAACAGACGTTCTCTTCCACTGTGTATTGCTTTATTTAAACAATTTAACGTCTGGGTTTTTTTTCTGCAGGAAATGGAGCAATCTATGAATATGTTGAACCCTAATCCAGAATTGCCAGATGTTTCTGAATTCATGACTAAATTGTTTTCCAAAGGCTCGAGTAAGTCTAGCGGAGGCACTAAAAGCAGCAGAAGTGTTGCTCCGAAGAGGAGGTAGTGCTGTGTATTTTGTCGGATTTCTTTAACACTGTTTTACTTGGTTTCCTCTTTTATATAAATATGAACAATTTCTTTTTCAATCGAAATGCTTGATGAAACAAGACTGTGTTTGCACTGTACTACTTTTCCATGCTTAATTGTCTTCTTTGGATGCGTTATTAATAATTAGATAATTTTAGTCATTGTAATATTCTGAAAACTATACATAAAATTGAGTAATGGATAAAATCAATACAGATTGAGCAAGGCATGAATGGCTTTTTTTTTTTCTTCTTCTTTCTTTCTTTCTTTTCTTTTTTTTTTTTTTTTTTAATAGAGCTAAAATTTATTTGTATGTTTTAACTTTTAAAAGTAGAATGAGTGAGAAAGTCTGGTCAAGATTCCTGTTCCAAGAGGAGATGGTTACAGAGTTTTTCCTAAAACATTTCAATATCATGTAAAGCAATTAACATAATGATAGTAGACTATACTTTTACTGCTGCTGCGCAAAACACCACACAGATATGATTCCTTCACAGAATTGAGGTCAATGCAGTTTCACCTCATTTATGACTGGAATGAAAGTGAGATTTAAATCTTTAAGTAAAATTTAACATGATGTTGATCGGTTGTTGGGTGCTTTGGGTTGATCCTGTATTGCATATTAAATGTATAGATATTTCAAAAGCACACTTTAGTTAAAGGGTGAAGGTAGACTTCAAACTATGAGGGTCCGGTCTTTGCAGTGATATTTCCAGACTAACCCAAGGAGGTGATGTTGACCCCAATTCTGTTTCATAACTACTTGAAATAAAGCTTTTAGGTTATATTTACTATATCTTGTTGGGTTTGTACAAGACTGTGAATGAAGATGAGAAATACGTAAGATTTAAGCTATGAAGTATAATCTTATTTAAACTGAATGGAAATAAACTGGTGGAATATATCCAGAACGTCTCAGTTATTTGTCTACTGTTCTCAGCATGATGCTTGCTTAGTACAGTGCATGGAGATCAACATTTAAAGGAATAGTTTGCCCAAAAATTTTTATTCTGTCATCAAGGAAGATATTTTGGAGAAAAAAAAAAATTATCAGGCATGTTTTGGGTCACCACTGACTTAAATAGTATGAAAAAAAATACTACAGAAGTCAATGGTGATCCAAAACATTCCTGGTTACAAACTTTTTTCAAAATATTTTACTTTGTTTGCTGGAACAAGGAAATTCATACAGGTTTGGAACTACTCAAGGGTAAGTAATGACAGAAGTTTCATTTTTGGATGAACTATTCCTTTAAGACAGCGTTTCATGATAAGTGACTAGTAAACTGTTGCTAGTATGTCAGTGGTTTGTTTTAAAGCTTTAGTTTGACTGAAGATATTAAAAGAAGAAACCCCTGCCAAATTCAGACTGATGTTACAATTAGATGGGTTAATTTAATTTTAAAACATTTATTTCACATCAAATAAAATGGCACGCCATTACAACAGAAAGAGTAGAGACTTAGTAAACAGAATGGAAAACAACCAGGCAACATTTATAACTGTGTTTATATGATGTGGTAATGTTTAAGTAAGTTCAGATCTATCTCTTGGCACAACAATTATGAAAGACTTTTTTTTATATTATTGATCAGTGCACACTGGGATGCTGCAGAACTGTAAAATGTGATTGAATCTCTGCCATGAGTGAATTTTACATCCAGAGGGAAGCTACAATCTCTTTGGGTGTATTTCTCTACAGCGATGCTTTGGCAGGTCCAAATAAAATCTGAATATCCATATCAACCACTGTCCAGTTCTACAAACATAATACAACAACATTGCTTTGCACACCAGATATTTCAATAAACGTTCTATGCATGCAGTGTCACTGACATGACCAAGGCTTACAATATATAAAAATAATTTTATCACAAAACGTTAATCATATAATAAACACTGTGTGTTGGGTATTTATAAGTTCACAATCCATATCCTCACCATTCATAGCCTTAAGGCATTTCACAATAGTACAACACACTGTTGTGTAAACATGTTAAGTGGTCTTTAAACTTTGAAAACAGAAGCTAAATTATATTTTAATACATTATAGCATTTTTTAAAAATCAAAATGGCAATATAAACAATATGTACACAAAATATTGCCTAGAACATGGTAATGCTCTGTAATGCACAACATAAGCTAAAATGTAATTTTAATGCCCATTTAATATAACGATCGTTCACGCTCTACAATCTGCCATCTCTGCTGTTGCTTAATGGTTTTGTCCACACCAATACAGTTTCTCCTCTCCTCTGTTCTTCTTCCATTTGCAGAGGACTAACATCCAAAAGGTCTTCTGGAAGGTCTTATTGCATAGAGCATAACACATGGGGTTGATGGTGCTGTTGACATAGCAGAGCCAGTAGCCCAGATGCCAGAGGGACACTGGGATGCATTCAGAACAGAAGGTGGAGATGAGCACCATGATGTTGTATGGGGTCCAGGTGAGGAGGAAAGCCAGAAGAATAGCACTGAGAGTCTGAGCAGCCTTTTTCTCTTTGATAAGGACCATTCGTTTCCGTTTGGTCATCTGGATCTTCAAGTTTGGATCTTCTGGTTTGGTAGAAGAGGATGTGGATGAAGGAGCCTGTGGCTCTGAGGACTGACAGTGATCTGTGTTTGTTTTATCAGCTTCGGTACCACCTTGCAAAGCAGTTATGTCGCTAAGGATTGGCTTGAACTTGTATGACATGCATTTTTTATTGTTCGTCTGGGAGCATTTTGCAAGCTCACTTAGGTATTTGCTGTCTTCATAACAGACCAGCTGGCCATTTTTGTTGACAGTCGATTCTTGGTTCTTGAAGGATTCACGTGGAGTTGATTCAGAAACGGACCGCTCGTCATCTTCTGATGATGTGTAACTGTTCAGGTTGGTGGCCTGCTCTGATTTTGTCCACAGGTCTTCTGACTGCAATGTTGTCCTAGTTACGTAACTCTGGTTGGACGATGACCAAGATGCTTGAGTCCCATCCCTCTTGCTTTTAAAGCTAAAGCATCGTAGTATTGGCTTTCGGACTTTAGGGTCTTCGTGGCTGTCCAGCGATGGGTATCCTTGGAGTTCTGCTAAGTTCTTAGTACGTTTTTCTGTTTCTTTGTAGATTTTGCAATATAAGATTGTCATGATGGATACCGGTACATAAAAGGCCGCTATGGCTGTACCAAATGTGATTATGGGTTCTGAGAAAAACTGGATCTGGCATTGGTCAGGAGGAACCGTTCTCTCTCCAACAAAGTACTGCCAGCACAGAATGGGTGGAGCCCATAATATAAACGATATCAACCATGCCATGCCAATCATGATGCCTGCACGTTTCGGGGTCCGTTTAGCCCTGTAGGTAAGTGGTCTTGTAATAGAAAAATATCTGTCAAAGCTGATGACCAGCAAGTTCATCACAGATGCGTTACTTGCAACATAGTCAAGTGCCAACCACAGATCACATGCTATATTTCCTAAAGACCAGTATCCCATGAGAATGTAAGATGTGTACAGGTTCATTGAGAACACACCGATAATGAGGTCTGCAAAAGCTAAACTGAGTAAGTAGTAGTTGTTAACAGTCTTAAGTTGGCTGTTGACCTTGAAAGAGAGCATCACCAGAACATTGCCCACTATTGTGATGAGACTCACGACAGCTGATACTGTTGCAATGGTTATGACTTCCAACAGACTGTATGGGGCAGGTAGGACAGCAGAGACATTTCCACTGGCGGTTAAATTTTGAATATCCATGTTCATCATGTTACCGCTGATCGCTTAGAAAACTGATACAATTTTCTGTGTATTCTTCATATTTTCTTTGCAGGGGATAGTCTGAAAACACAATACAGAGAATGAACAGTTTAAAAACAGGAATAAATTAACATAAAAAAACATGTTTTGTGTGTGTCACCTATAAACAAATGCTTTTCATACTGGACAAATATTTTATGGGATAACAATAGCCCACAAAACACTACATGCCCTTTTTTCGTTCACTGGGTAATAATGAGGATTTTAGCTATTCAGGACTATTATATTGTTTCTGTAACAAGTTAGTGTTCTAACTAATATATATATATATATATATATATATATATATATATATATATATATATATATATATATATATATATATATATATATGTGTGTGTGTGTGTGTGTGTGTGTGTGTGTGTGTGTGTGTCCTTTGACGATTTTGAACCTGACCTTATTTCATGTTCAAATTTCTGAAATATATGCAGATTAGTCAACAGGCCTATATAATAAAATTATTAGCCTCATTTGCGTATTCAAACGTTTAAAAACGTTTAATGCAAATGTATTTTCTTAATGTACTGTGATTGCTCAAATAGGGAAGTACGGTAATGTCTAATTATAAAAGCTTTTTACCTGATTTATTTTTGTAAAGTGTCAATCAATACGTCACTCAAAGTGTTCAAAACACAATTGCCTTTTACATTAATTTTTTCATTCATTATGAAGGCATTGGCATCTCACACGCCCCGCACCTCGCTGCTTCTACTGCTTTTAATACTACTCACACCCATACTGTTTTCCCTCGGTTTGACTAGATTAAACTTTGATGCACATTTGTCAATTAATAAACTCATTTGTCAATTAATAAACTTTATCACATTATGCGGAACTAGTTGAACGGGCGGAACGTTTCCCCGTTGAAGAGGGTTCTCTTTTAAGTGTAACAACGGTTGTGGTGTTACACGATTACAGTCTCGGCATTAGTTCTGTACATGTTGAGTTATGGAAGGCAGACACAGTCGGGGACGCGGTGGGCATTGGAAAAGAGGAGGTGGAGGTGGAAGTGGAGGTGATGCTGAGGCCGGCAGTTCGGGAGAGCACCGAGGTCGCGGAAGAGGAGGCCAGTATCATCGTGGAAGAGGAAAACGGGATCATCGTAGAGGAAGAGGGCGAGCGTTTGGACCTCCTGCTGATTTTAGACGAGTAAGTGTCATCCGTTAAAAAATCACCACGGCAACCATAATTAATTTTACTATAGAACTTAGGTGACTTAATATTAGATAAAATATATCATATATATGAAAATGAAATAAAGTGACAAGCATTCAGAGAGACTGTCACACTGTTTTAATAAGTTTAATTTAATAAAGAATCAATCTATGGTATTAACGCAAGATTATTATACAACGTATTGGTTTTCATGTTTCTGAACGACTAGTAAAACTATATATTGTCATGCTTGCTCACTCTTTTTTTTCAGGTCGCTTTCCAGAATCAAGATGACAGTGACGACAAAGAAAACTTTGAGCAAGCGGAGGAGGACAACACCTTCTCTAGACGAAAGCTTGAGTCCAATTGGAACCGTTATGAGGAATCCGAGAAAGAAGAAATGAATGAAGATGTTCCCGCACAGAGAGGCACAGAGTATCATGTCCTCCTCAGTTCGGCTGGTAAGACATGACTACCCACTTAAATCTGTGTCATATTTCCCCCTGTGCCTCTGATACATCATGCAGGCAGCAGATCAAAACCAAAATGAATGTAGAACAACGTTGGTGTTAATCAGCTGTCCTGCTGTGTGCTATTGAGATACGAAAGGGCAACAAGAAGTGCAAAGCTCTATTTCTGTTACACGGTTGGATCTGATTAATGGAGGACTCATCTCACGAGCAACAGTTTTTGCTATGTTTACAAATGGCACGGTAAACTACAGTTACCCATCACAGGTTTATTTAAAGCTGTCGAGTGAGAAGTTTGAAGTTAGTGTGTTTTTTTTTTTTTTTTTTTTTTTTTAATAAATTAATAAGTTGTTCAATCTAAAGTCCAAAGTGTTGGTTAAAACAATTAATGTACAAAAGATTTCTATTTCACAAAAAAGTTCTTTTGAACTTTCTAATTATCAAAGAATCCTAAAAAAATCACTTATGCACAAAACATACGCAGAACAACTGTTTTTAACATTATGACACTAAGAAATGTTTCTTGAGCATATTTAGCATAAATCAGCATATAAAAATGATTTGTGAAAGATCGTTTGACATCGAAGACTGCAGTAATGGCTGCTGAAAATGCGGCTTTGCCATCACAGCAGTACATTTTTAAATGTATTCAAAATAGAAAACAGATTTTATGTCACAGTATTGCAGTTTTCACTGTAGTTTGAACCAATTAACGCAGCCTTGTTGCATAAGATAATTGTTTTAAAAACAATTTTTAAAAATGTGTATCGCCTCTAAACGTTTGAGTAATAGTGTAAGCAAGTTTACTTTTTTTATTTTATTTAATGGAAATTCACGTAATGGCTATTCAAGAAATGCCCATAGCCAAAACAATACACGTTTTTTAGTATGTTATGTTGAAGCAGAGAGTGTACATTTTGTTCAAGGGCAGGTCATTAACACAACTGTCTAATTATTCAAAATGAACCATCACAGAGGCATTTGTTCGTTTGAGTTTAATGAGCCTAAATCCAGTGTAAGTGCAGAATAACTTTCCATTACGCTGTTCTCTTGAGGGAATTTTCTTTGCTCAATTTGCCTCTCATTTCCCTAATCTGCTTCCTCAAAAGCGCCATTGATATTCATGAGATATATTTGTGTCATCTAATTTTACGACGGGCGAAGGACCGCAGGACTGCACTGCCTCTTGTGGCATTGCAAAAGAAAGACTATATACACATCACTCGTGCACCTCTGTGCGAACAAACATAGCAGAAATGTCATTTGTTAGTAGCAATCGGTTTCTGTTGGTTGTGGCCAAAGCGTTAAAGTTGTACTCCACACGAAATTGGAGCACTTAATCTGTTTTGTTCCTCTCCACTTTTTTTCCCCTGCACATTTGCGATTAGTCATCAGAGGTTCAAACTCGCTGATCCCTTTGAATGTGGGTGGAATTTGTATCTGTTCTCCAGAGCAAGTATTGTATCCATGACTTCAGGAATTGTGTAGGACAGCTTTTCCATCAAAATGATGTGATTATGCAGCACCAATTGTTTGTCATATGACAGCAGCAAAAGGAGGTTGGTGCTTATTATAGTACTTTTAAAATGATTCTGTGCTTCAGCTTGACTGCTTTGAAGGAGAATCTTTGCTGTATTGCATGAAAAATATCTTTAAATGTTTTGTTTGACTTTGCTAGATATATACGGCAAATACAGGCGCACCTCTTGGTCAAATATTGCAATATAATGACTTCAGCTAAGTTATAAATAGAAAGAAGACTGTTCCGGTTTGTTCAGTCTTTCAAAGTTGCCCGACCTCCCCTGTGATACTCGACATATTGTCCTTTATCTCATTATGATTCTGCCAGCAGGCTCTGATTAGTGACTGTGGTGGTAACGGACTGATTAGGTACAAACCGAGTGTAATTCAGCTTTCACCAGGAAGTGGAATAAAGTGGAGGAACATCCTTCCCTTACACTTGAGTTTTCTCACAAAAATCACAACTTAATCTGCATTCTTTGAAGGGTGTGTGTGCCTAAAAATGAAAATGGCCATTATTTAGTCACACTCAGATTCCTACAGGTTTGGAACAACATGATGTCGCGATTTTTATCGTTCCTTTAAAAAAACGCTTTTCATAGTTTTATGCTCACTTTTGACATTTTTATTCTCGTAATTCTCATGAAACTTGCGATTATACCTACACCCTACAGCAGATGAGCATCCTCCTTCGTCACAGCAGGTGCTTGCACAGCGTAGTCTTTAGCGTTTTATCAGTAAGTTTGAGTAAGGAAATCATAGATTCATAGAATCTGGCGGTTAATCATTCTTTGGCACATACAGTAAGACGAGTATAGACAGCTAAAACGGTATGGTATTCCATAAGGTATGAATTTCAAGATTGCTGTTTTCTGTTGATTTGCTCTCATCTGTTGTGCATGACAAATTATGGTCTCTCCTATCACTTAGGCTGTCACTGTAGAGAAAACTGCATCTGTCAGATAGCTTAAAATCTGTTTACCAATTCATTTTTTGTGTATATTACTGCCACACAGATGGGTAATTTTATTTAGTCTAATCTCACAACTGATTGGAGATTAATCTGCCAGAAACTCAATAACATCTTTGAATTTGGATGGCATCATCCAATCCTTGTCATTGTGGCGGTGAATTTGAAAAAGTGTTCATGATATCAAAACTGTTGATACTATGAAAATTTCGTAATTGTTGTCACCGGTGTCAATATCACAAAAGAAAATTGTAGCCTTAAAGGAAAAAAACTGAAGCTCACTGAGCCAGCGTCACACACAGGACAGTGCTTAAAGGAATAGTTCACCCAAAAATGGAAATTCTGTCATCAGGTAGTTCTGTATAAAAATTCTTTGTTCTGCCGAAGACAAAGGAATATATTTTGAAGAAAGATTGAACTGCTTGGCGTAGTAAATGATGACAGAATTTTCATTTTTGGTTGAACTCTTCCTTTAAGCACTAGGGCCCTTTTTTCTTTGTTCTTTTTTTTTGAAAGAACCTGAAACTCACGTTGGTTTGAAGACACACTATAAAGGAAGAGTGAAGCACTTGTGTTATCTCATAATATAAGGTAATAATGGTCTCCTTCAGATGAAAATGATGTGGAGCTCCCTCAGAAGAGGGCACAATTTCCCCTTTAAGGTGATTGAATATTTAAACAGGTTGCAAACACAGCCATATTAGCTATGCATTGATTTCTGGTCTTTTAAACATTACCTGTATATACAATATTCAGCATAATAAAAACCTGTATTTAAAGGTAATTGATAAAATAAGAGAAACATTTATGACCTTATATTTATAATATATTTATATTTAGTATTTAATACAATGGTTACTTTTTTAGTTAATCTATTGTTTCATGAATATTTTTGCAGCTTTTGTTAGTCACGGCACGTTAACTAAATGTTCATTTATACAACTCAAGTGTTAAATTATTGGAAAATGAAAATAAACGCATCTATTTCATTAAATAAAATAAGTGTGTTTATTGTTTATTATTAATAACAGCAAATATGTAGTCATTTAAAACCTCAATAGGTAGAGGCTTTATTTTTTTGTGTAGGTAATCTTCATAAACACTGTTTTTCAGTGAAATCGGTTCAGCGTATCTCTAGGATCTCCTTTCTGTTATTTATTTATTTATTTTTATTTATTATTATAACACCAAAATGAAAGCATCTGACTTTTTAATTTCAGTCTAAACCAGTATGATCCCTAAAGAAATGTATAAGAATATGAGAAATCCTTTAAACCTACATTAAGCCTTATTGTCTGACACCGTATGGACAAAAAACAGAATGCTTTTGTGTTCCACAGGTTTGAAACAACATGTGGGTGAGAAATTTGTCAAACCTTAAAATGAAACCTAATGATTTCTTTAAAATGTCAGAGATATCTGTTGTCCTCCTTTAATATTGTCCTAATATTTAGAAAGACACTAGACGAGATCATACAAGATATATGTCTTCGGTACTCACTCCATCTACAGATCTGGCTTGGTCAGACAGTCACCCATCCCAAACCTTTTCCCCTCTAGCAGACTCTCAGGAATTGCGTGGCTAGATGGCTCTTCTTCATCCAGTCACAAGCCCGATCTTAAATGATATAATCCTCAAAGTAGTAGTAACATCTTCTGCATTGTTTTTGGATGGGTTTTCTTAAGAAGACTCGAAGTAAAAACAGCTCAAGTTGTGACAACCGCACTAAAGTCCGTAACATTGATTGTTAAGCATCTCCTTGTCTCTCGGTGGTGGAGGATGAGTGGGGAAATGCTGCTGCTGCTGTTCCTCTGGATAAATATGTGCTGCTGCTGCCTGTGGATGCACTGACAGACACAGATGTGAATGGCTGGGAGGAGGTCATTCCCACTGGGCTGGGATGATCGTCATGATTTGGGGCAGTGAACAACAGGCAGACGGCGAGAATGGGAGGAGGAAGAGGAGAAGAGCGGGGGGCCGAGTCCAAGCAGAAATGAGGGGATGAAGGTTAGAGCGTTTCTACTCATGATGTAGACGGCCGGGGTGTGTGAAGGGGCGGTATTATGCTCACTAAAACATAATGGAGGCAATAATTACTCTCTTTTGACACAGATAGCATGGATGCGAGAAAATAGGTGGGTGGAAACGATGGGTTAGCTGGAAATGCAGACGTGAGAGGGTCATTTCATGACTTTTTGCTGTCTGTGAGAGCTACTTCAGATTAAATCAAAGTAAAATGGTCATGTTAAATATTACAAGCTATTGAGGTTCCTAGTGAATTGATTTATTTATTTATTTTTATAATAATTGTCTGTTATTCAAGATAAGCTGTAGCATGCTGTAAATTATTTCTGTTGCATTGGCTTCACTGAATAAAAAAAATCTCGTCTGCCAAATGAATAATCCCACCCCAGATTTAGGCCATTTATTCAGTCAACTCTGCTGTGATACTGATGTTAAATTATATTATTTCAGGATTTAGGTGCTTTTACTTTTTTTTTTTATTAATTCTAGCATTTAACATTCTAACATAGTGTTTTGTAAGAAATGAAGTTATTTTTATTTTATGTAATTAAATTTCAAAATCTGAGACACCTCCTTTTAACAATCGTTTAAAAAAAGATAAATAAATAAAGGATCTCTGAAAATAATTGTTAAAAAAATGCTTTTGAGGATAGCCTGATTTTAATATTCCTATAAAATGTCTGGCTGACTGGACTCTATAGAAGTGTGGTTTGATCTCTGTAATTCTGCTTTCACAGCTGCATGGGTGTAATTACTTACTTCACAGGCCATCAAAGGAAGCCTTGAATGATCAATGAAAAGAAACAGATTACAGTTAATAGACAGTACACATGAAATTTGTATCAAATGCCAGAGACTCAAGGGTTGAGTGAAGATTAATCTGTTTCTAGTGCCCTTGCAAGGTGTTTGTGTAAGGGTCGTCTGAGCTGGGATTAAGTGCAGAGCGGCCAATTCAGAATCGTTTCTTTTCACGCTTTTTATTTTTGTCAGAAGCATCACTTTGTTCATATCGTACAGTCAGTTTGACAGGAAATGGCTTATGTAAGATATTGCCATGTAGGGCAGGATTTCCAGGCCTCCAAGTTTATTGATTATAATGAGATCATAATGGAGGATATGAGCCGTATCACATACCCTGGAGGAGGACTAATAATGAAGGGCATAGATATACAGTGACAGCTCCACTGTGTTTGCCCGCATCTGTGTGTCTGCCGTAACATAGTATGTCTCCTCTGGGTCTCAGATGGCCAGCAGACACAACTCAGCCCTACACGCCACATACTCGGGTTACACTTGACAGTGAGAGCAGTGAATTAATACTAAACGTTGCCTGAATTTCATGACCTTGTTTAGCTGTTGACTGCACTTCACTTTGTCTGTGTCCCTGCAGAGAGGGAAAGACATGCTAATTCATTACAATGACACTGCACCTGTAGGAAACTGCCCCCCCTCTCTTGACGTTCTCTCTTTTATTTCAGTTCCTTGGGTCTCCACCTGTGGCCCTTATACTGTCAGTTTCACCAGCTGGACCCTCCAAAAATGACTGCACCCTGGCGGGCTAAAGCACTCTAGATTGTCTCTCTTTTTATAGCTCTTGTTGAAAATCAGCGGTCTTATCTTGCACAAACTCAGCCGTTGAAATTAATATAAATATAGTTTTCTTATGATTGGTAGTAAGGGTGGGCGATGTACTGTACCAGTAGACGCGGTTAACCGGTAAAAAATGTATAAAAAAAGTTTATGATATTCATGAGTTCATGAAAATGTATAGTTTGGACATGTTAGTTTGTCTGTAAGCATTGAGGTTTTAAAAAAGTAATTTAAGCCATTGAAATGCAATCGGTGTCGAAAAGAGAATAGTTAAATGTGTACAGTTGTATTTCTGAAAATACATTTTATTTACACAGTGAAGAATATGCAGTTGCAGTTGATTTATACAATGTATATATACTAGTATTTCTTTTTATTTGTTCCACTGCAGTTTTTTTGTCCTGTTGTTGCTTACAGTTTTTTTTTATTCTTATTTCATCGCTGACTTCAGTGAGCGTTGGGGCTTTTTTTCTTTGAGGCTACAATTTTTTTTTTTTTGTGCTATTGACACTGGTGACCACAATTACGAAATTTTCATAGTATCAACAGTTTTGATATCCTAAACACTTTTTCAGAAGGCATGTTGAATCTATCCTGCTTATGATCGCGTAAATCATGTTTATTTTTTTCCAGCACGAACTGGTCTCTCTGAAAGAAAACAACTGGATCTTTCTTCCCTTAAATGCTCAGCACCTGCACTGTTTGCCAGTGTTTTTGATCACGCACATACTGTGACTATAGTCCCCTGCATCAAGCATTGGACAGTAATTATGATGCGGGGGTGTGTGTTTGCACCCACACAGAGTATCAGAATGTCATCTCTGCTATAATGTGTAACAGTAACAACCACTGTGTTAATGAATGTGTCTCTCTTCACTTGCTCTCGTCTCTCTCTGCTGTTGTTACCATAACACCTGTGCAATTTGCATGAGGCTCATTATTTTAAACCATTTTGTATCCTTCAGACACCTTTATGAATGTTGAAAAGTGCAACAGAGGCCACTTGTTTTTAAATTAATTTTCCTATCTTTTCATCTGTCCACCATAACTTATTCCTTGAGAGTTTCGGTTGTTCCCTCTTGTCACATCACTGAAATGTGGCAGGTTTTTGCAAATTGTATTTACAGGTTAAAGGTTCAAGTGACACTTTTGCATAAATATGGTTGTGTAATGATAGCTTTTACTTATAAATAGCCTGAATGGTCTAATATTATGTCCCCAATGAATGTGTTTTATAATGCTGCCAGGAAACGATCCCCTGATTGTCCCTTCGAGTTCATGTTTGCCCAGAAGATGCATTATTTGGGGCAGTGTTGATATGTGGGGCATGAAGTCCTTTGGTATTTGGTTGGAAGTAGATGGTTTTTAATGGGCGTTATCATTGAAATGCCTCCACTGTCATTTCAAATCTGGTTTGGGAAGTCTATTATAATGGATGAAAGAGAAATTTTTCAATATATTTTCAACAGGTTTTTTTATAGGCTTTGTATTTGGTACACTCACTTAAATCTCACTGAAATTGATTGCCGTGCAAAATTTGTAGCCTATTTGGTTTTGAATAATGCTTAACAGTGTTGTTATTATGTCACACTTTATTTCATACACAGTATAGTTTTCATATAAAACATTTCATACAAATGGTAGGCCTATTTGGAATACAAAATAATAAAAAAGTAACCAAATGTAAAAGTAAACATAGGATAAACTTCAATGAATAGGATTTGTTTTCTCTAATATCTAGGATTTTAAGCTAAAACATAACTTTTTGCTCACGATAACTATACAAAAATGATATTGTCTGTTTATTCTAATGTGTGTCTGCCGCTTTCAGTTCTTGAGCTCATTATAGCAGGAGGGATTCTGATTGACTGTCAATGTTTTTTGTTCATCAGCTGGACAAAGTCTTTTGAAAGTTATTCCAAAGATATCATTACTCTGCTATTATCGTTATATCTGTGGTGTGGACTAATCCTTAATAATGTAGGCTATTTTCTTCATATAGAGAACACTTTTTAAAACTGTTTATCATTACCTTTATGGTCATAGTCCTTGTTGTGTTTCTGGACAAAAATGGACAACCTACAAATAAAATTATGCTATATAATTGAAAATACAATTTTTTAATTTTTTTATTTAATTTTTAATTTATTTTCTTAAAATATTTCAGCGCTCTTGTTTTGACGTGCATTTTCCCACATTTGTTTCTGATAACGCTTCTCCTTGTTGAGATGTGTTTTTTTTCTGTGGTCCTCATTGGATAAACCACCTCCTTTGATCGCGAGGAGCGCATCGAGTGTTTGATTCATCTCTATGGAAATAAATTGCTGTTCTAAATCTCTATTAAGATGAGCCACAGCTGTCTGCTAACCTGATGATCAGTTCAGCCCAGCTGCACACAGGCTCCACTTGTAGAAAGTGCACAGACACAATGAGAGTGGTTATGTAACTTTGAGTGGCTTTTATGCTTAGATAAAAATGTAAACATGAAAGGTGCATACTGTTGCCCTTGTAATGTAGGTCAGGTTGGATTCAGAAAAGGACTCTTAATAACTCTTCCTATTGCTAGGGCAGAGGGCCTGGTGGCTTATCTCTGCATGGGCATATGAGATGCCCTTTCACAGCCTTTCGTTCAATGCAGGGGTTGTGTCATTATGACTCAGATGCCGTTTCACACCTCAAGGTCAGATGCTGGTCTCCTGAGAAGAGATGCTCTGTCGAATTACTAGCGTCCTTCACACTGAAGCCCTGCTCTCGTAGCCATTACTGCAATGGGCCCTGCCGCTTCGAGGGCCAGGACTAAGTGACATATGGAAAGGTGGACGCACTAATAAATAGAAAATTAATGAATTAAAAGGATTTAAAATAGAACATTACGCACTCATCTGTCGAGAAGCTATTGAGTGTCTGTAAGAGTGGAAAACTCATCTCTCATGAGACTCTTTGCCTGATGAACACTGATTCAACATCAACTTTCGTAATTTCGAAAAAGAGTTCTTTCTGCCTCGTCGATGCCATATGATTAACAGGGTCTAGTTCCAGTCAGTTCAACTGCGATTTTATCGGTTTTTACCTCCGTTTCTGGTTTTGGAAGCTCACTTTATAAACATAATGATTTGAAGGTTGCGCGGCTGTTTGTTCAGTACCCCATTAACTGCTCAGAAACCAAAGCAGAGCTTAGACTTTTAATGATTCGAAGGAAAACATTTTCACAGATTTTTTTCACAGATGTGTTTTCAAATGAGCCATGTGTGTGAACTGCACAAAGTCTCTCCTTTCAAGACCAGGCACTAATAGGAAACCGTTGGTGTTCTGCATGGCAGCGGTGTTGAGGCGTGTAGTAAATAACAGTCTTATTGTTTGGAATTTTCAGCTTGAAATTTTTTAATTGCAATCATCACAGACTGATTTATTTTGATAGTTCAGTTCGTTACGGAGTTGCTTTGTGTTAATTGGCTTAGCAATGATTTGCTCAAGAGCCGTGACGACAAAGCAAATTAGCAGCTTCTTCCAAAGGGCTCTAGCCTCCATGCATTAAGTGGCATTTAATGACTAGCAGTGGATGGCCTGTGCTCTTTTTAATACCGTTGGGCTTGTAGGTCCACAGCATCCCATGGTCCTGGTGTCACTGTTTTAAAGGGCCCTTGAAAAAGCAAGGAATGGCAGCCAGATTTGGGTTGGCAGTCTGCATGCACGATGCCACTCTCTGGGAGGAAATGACCTGTACTTGTAGTGCCGCTTCCTGTGCCGCTGCTCTCCTTCATTCAGAGAACGCCAGCCTGCAGAGAGACACACATCTGCCACACTGACATTATGCCAGCACTGCAGCAGAGATGCTACTGTACACTTATGTTTCATTGTGTCAAAAGTAAGGATGCACGCATCAACCAATTAATTTTTTGGAATAGGCCAGCATTGGAAGCAGCTTCAAGCCATCTGTACAATATGATACACTAGTTTTGAGTGTGGTATTATTGCTTATTGTTGTTTCCATTCTGTTGTGCTACTTTCATTGTTTTGTGAAATTAGGCCACTGTAAAGTGACCCTGGGCCACAAAACCACAGGTACATTTGTATATTTAAAAACCACGAGTATATTTGTAGCAGTAGCCAACAATACATTGTATGGGTCAAAATGATAGATTTTTCTTTCATTCAAAATATTTCATAAAATGTACCCTTTATGACTGTTTTTGTGGTCCTGGGTCACACATAGTTTGTAATGTATTAGATTTATTAGATGTAACAGTTTAAAAAGTGAAAGTGAAATTGTTTATGAACTATTTGGGGGTTTTTTTCAATGAAAAGAACATTTTTAAATATAAAACATATATTAATTGATATATTTAACTGTAACCTGTAGACCTGTTTTATTTTAATTTGAATAAATTTGACAAATTATTTTAATACTTGTTTGTAATTCTCATTATTCCTAGTGATGATTCACAGCATTTGATTCACATTATTATAATACATACTTATATTTTCTTAGTGCAACAAATTTTATTCATACTTTTGATTTTGGAGTGAAATATGACCCAGAATGATCCTGCAGAGGTGAGTAAATAATTAAGTAAATTGCGTTTAATTAATTATAGTCTCCCCATGTTAAACTGAAAGTATTTGACCATTACTCACAGGGACATTCATTCAAAGAAATATGCCTGCAGTCATACTGTATTTTTGCATCCCTACTAAAGAGTGAACACATGATCATTTCTTCATTTATTCTTGTACAAACAATGCGCAGCTGGTTTATTATATTTACTGGCCACACTACTTTCTTCTCTAAAGCTAGGCTGACCTTCGCTGCACATGCTGACAGGAGCTTTGCTTATTGTTATGGCAGCAGTTTCCATGGCGCTGTCACTGCCAGTGAAGGAAACATGATGAAATTGCCTGGATGGCATCTCCTGTCCGCAGCTCCACAGCATTTCTGCCCTGATGACATCGAGCACTGCGTACTTGGCAGTCTGCTCAGCTTTAGCAGGAATCTTGTTTCCTGTGACGTCGCTTCTGAGTCAGTGGCATGCTACATAGACCAAAACCTTAATAGTAGCATGTTGTTGTTTTTAGTTGCAGCTGTTCGTCTTTTTAACACGATATGTGAAGTGGCAGAATGCTTCTGAAGTGCTCTTTTGAAGAAGGATCGCTCCTCTTGACCTTGAGACCCTGCTCTGTGTTATCCGCGTCGGTCCGGCCAACTGCAGTTGGCAAGTGTGTCTCGAGTGAAAGAGCGTTTCTGAGGCGGGAGGCTCTGGGACAGCTGTGTGTGACAGACCCACGGCTTCTTTCTTTAGCTGTCCCCACTTGCTGCCGCCTCAGAATTCACGCTGCTTGTGTCGAGGTGAAAATGACTTCAAAAGATGACACGTGTTGAGCTGCTGCTGCGAAGGTGTTTACTGTATGGAGATGGGAGAGTTGTTTTTCTTGGCTAAGGATTGAACTAATAAGAGTCATAGATATGATTAATGCTTGTCACTGCAATATAGGCACTAGGAAGGTGAGCTATTGTTGGTTATTGTTAATGAAAACTATTACAAATGACAAGAAATATTGGTAACGCTTTAGAGCAAGGAATACTTATTCACTATTAACTAGGACTTTTCACCCAATAAATTTGCTGATTATTAATAATTAGTAAGTTAGTTGTTCATGTAGAAGGCAACAATACGTGTTACTAATAAATGGCCAATATACTAGTAATATGCATGCTAATAAGCTAATAAACTAGTTAATAGACCATAAAATAAAGTTACTCAAATATTAAATTAAAAACCAAAATTAAATTTAAAATCTTGCCAAGAAATAAAGTTCTAAAATTGCTAGTGCTAAAACTGAATTTCAAAGTAGTATTTAAAAAAAAAAAATGAAAAAGTTACATAAGAACTTAAATTAACATGCAAATTAACCATATAAAAATAAAAGCTAATTTAAAATAATAGTATATGAATTGAATTGAATTGAATATTATACAATATTATATTATATTTATATATTATATTATATCATAATATTTTATTTATTTATTACAACTGAATAATAACCAGAGAGTGCATATAATGTGATATATATTATAAAATTTATTTTAGAAACCAATTTTTATTATCATCCATGATGAATAATAAAATGTAATATTTATTAATATTAATAAAATAAGTAATTTAATATTAATCTAATGAATAAACTCAAATATTTATAATAAAGTTAATTTGGACTTTATTCATAATTTTATTCATAATAAAAAACTAAGTAAAAAAAATCACTGATAAAAATAATTAAATCTAAGCTTCCTGGAAGTGTCAAAGCAAAATGAATACATTAGCTGCTCACTCAACGTATGTATTTTGATATATTAATTTTATTTTTAGATATATTTTTAAAGGTTTTTTTTATTTATTTATTTATTTATGATTTTTTTTTTTTTTTTAATGTATTACCTGTTTTTTAATTTTTAATGTATTATCTGTTTCAGGGGACTCATTTACACAGTTCAGATTCTCTGATGAGAAGGACTGGGAAATGGACTCCCTAGCAAAAAATCAGGTGCATGAGTTATTCCACAAGTTATTAAGTATTATAACTGACCTGCGTGTTTTGCACTGTAATAATTGATATCCTGTTGTTTGAGGAAGTATGTTCTCATGGTTAATTGTAATTTCTTCAGATTCCAGCTCTGTTTATAGACCTGCCGGCTTTAACTCAGACACTTCAAGAGCTTCCACTGCACACAAGACTGAACCTGGAGGCTGAGCTTGTGCAGGTAGGTCAATTCATTTTTCTTGTTGGAATATTCCATAAAATACTTACTAATACCAGTGAAGAAGGTGCTAGTATTTTAATATCTTTCAGGTGACGACTCCAATTGAACTTCCGTCTGTGACAGCGCCTCACAGGACTGACTCGACTCTAACAGCTGGATTGAAAGCTCCTCAGACAGGTGTAAAACCTGTTCCAGGTACCACAGCATCTCCCAGCGTCTCCACAGCTGTCCCTCCAGCCACAGATGATGCTGACCAGGAGCTCGACCTTCTCCTCAACTTGCAGAAACCCATCACAGAAATTGCTTCAGTCGAATCCCATGATGCAACAGACCATGTATTAAACGGCTCAACACAAGGTCAGTATAGTTTTTTTCACCGTAAAGTGTTACCAACTTTAATAACAGATTATTTTTTAGTATCTAGTTGAATGCTTTTTGTCACTGTTTATACAGTAATTAATTACACTAACATTTAAAAGTTTGGGGTAAGTAGGTTTTTCTTTTGTGTTTGTCTTTGTTTTTTAGGATATTAATACTTTTATTACACAATGACACGTTACCTTTATTAAAAGTAATTTTTACATTTGTTAAAAGAATTTCAAATAAATTCTGAACTTTCTATTCACCAAAGATTAAAAAAACTAACATTAAGATTTTCACAAATTTAAGCAGTGAAACATAATCATATTACACTATATTGCCAAAAATATTTGCTCACCCATTCAAATAATCGGAATCAGGTGTTCCAATTACTTCCATGGCCACAGGTGTATAAAAAATATCAAGCATCTAGGCATGCAAACGTTTTTTACAAATATTTATGAAGCATGGAACTGTGATAGGATGCCACCTGTGCAACAAATCCAGGCATGAAATTTCCTCACTCTTATATAATCCATAGTCTGTATTATAAGAACGTGAAAGTGTTTTGGAACGTCAGCAGGTTGTGGCCACGTAAACTGATGGAGTGGGGTCAGCGGATGTTGAGGCGCATTGTGTGGCGAGATTGCCAACTTTCTGCAGAGTCAATCGCTACAGACCTCCAAACTTCATGTGGCCTTCTGAATAGCTCAAGAACAATGTGCAGAGAGCGTCATGGAATGGGTTTCCTTGGCCGAGCAGCTGCATCCAGCCATACATCACCAAGTGCTTCTCCATCTGGCAATCTGATGGACGAGTCTGAGTTTGGCGGTTGCCAGGAGAACGGTTCTTGTCTGACTGCATTGTGCCAAGTGTAAAATTTGGTGGAGGGGGAGATTATGGTGTGGGGTAGGTTTTTCAGGAGCTGGGCTTGGCCCCTTAGTTCCAGTGTAAGGAACTCTGAATGCTTCAGCATACCAAGACATTTTGGACATTTCCATGCTCCTAACTTTGTGGGAATAGTTTGGAGCTGGCCCCTTTCTCTTCCAACATGACTGTGCACCAGTGCACAAAGTAAGGTCCATAGAGACATGGACGACAGAACATGATGTGGGTGAACTTGACTGGCCTGCTCGGAGTCCTGACCTCAAACCGATAGAACACCTTTGGGATGAATTAGAGCGAAGACTGAGAGCCAGGCCTTCTTGTTCAACATCAGTGTGTGACCTCACAAATGCGCTTCTGGAAGATAGGTCAAAAACTCCTATAAATACACTCCTAAACCTTGTGGACAGCCTTCCCAGAAGAGTTGAAGCTGTTACAGCTGTAAAGGGTGGACAGACGTCTGGTGAATCCTGTGGATTAAGAATGGGATTTCGCTTCTTATACTTCTTGTTTTCAGCATTGATAAGACCAAATCTGCATATTAGAATCATTTCGGAAGGATCATATAATACTTTATTACACTGTGTTATAATTTATACTGAATTTCTGTACTTTCTGATACTAAGTTAAATTAAACTAAAAAGTTTAGTTAAGTCAAAAAGTTAGCTCGAGTCTCGATTCTACATTAATCTCGTAGCTTTTGCAAGTGAAGTTTCAAAGTAGTTTCTGATGTAAAAATGAGATTTTTATCACCCCAACAGGTCCAGGAGAAGAGAGAAAAGATCAAATGGTTGATATGAAAGAGACGAAGCCAGAAGTGGAAAGTGAAGCTAAACCTACGAGACAGGAAGTGACAGAAGAGGATCTGGAGGACTGGTTGGACAGCATGATCTCCTGATCCCAGAGAAACTGACTGACACTGCTGTGGATTAAATCAGCACACGCAGCTTTGCTAATGCTGACATAGCATTACTTGTGTGCGGACGTGAACATCACACCGCGACACTTCATTAAGTCTTTTGATAGCCAAGACTAATTCAGTCATGTGGAATATGAAACGCTTCATCAATGTATTACTCATAAAAGTGATGTAATGCTGTGCAACAGTTTACAGACCCATCATATTCTCACCCATCACTCGACGCTGATTAAAAGCAGCTATGACCAGCTTGGATTTATTGCATTAGCTACTTTATTTTCATTCCCCCTGCTCAAAACAAATGCAAATCACCAAAGCTACTACCTACATACATACAAATGGCCATACAATAGCAGTTTAGTGTATTAACTTCTGTTTAATAAACAGTAAATGTTTTTGTCCTCGAATGTAGATTCCTATTGTTTTGCAATCGTACTTCGTCAATGATCAGGCAGACAAGATTTCAGTTATTTAACCTTGACCAAACATTAAAAAAGCAGTGTAATCTTTGCTCATGAACAAACGTCAACTAAAGCTACAAAACTACTAACCCAGGTGAGACGGTCTAAACTAAACTGCAGATAGCAAAACATACGAGCAGGAACAAAATGTTTGCATAGTCTCTTGTCGTAAGGCACTTTTTCAGTATGAGAAACAGCTAGTGGATTGAAGCAGATGATCGTTATATTTCTCATTCCACCAGTCAGGTTACCGTCCTTAAACGCATTGCACATTCTTCATAGTCTTTTTTTTGTTTTTAAATCAAACAGGCAGAAACTGTGTTTGGCACTCACTGAATACTAAGAAGGTATTCTTGTGCATATTTGTGTAGACGTTCATTCAACATCAAAAACATACATATGTCAACATCTCACAAGTTTGTGTGCATTTGTGAGTTAAGCAAATGAGGCATTTTCCCATGTGTTTTTCTTTTTATCAAACATGGCTTTGTGTCTTGATTTGGCAATGTGTGCTACATGTTGTGTTTTTTTTGTTTGTTTGTTTTTTTTCCCTTTTTTTTTTTTTTTTTTCTTTTTCTCTCAATGTTGCACTTGAGTTCACATTTTTGGCTCGATCACAATGAGTTCTCAGTATGTCGCTGTCATTTCTGGTGTAGAAACGATTGAGGTTGTTTTGATTGGATGAATTAGTGAGCAGCATATGATGAGAGCTAGTTAAGGATGTTGTGTCCAACCTGTACAAGGTCCTAAAATCCGTATGGATATTAGGAGCTCATATAGGGTCTCTCATATTAGGACTGAGGACAACATGTCCTCTAGCCCAGCTGGTCCTCGTATTGCTTCCGGAAACAGTCTCCAGCAGGGAAGAAATCCCAGCATCTCTCCTGATACATCTTCCAAACATAAGACTCCTGAAATAGAGGGATAATTAGAAGATCTGCTTTCTTAAATATAATAGTAACATACACTATAATTCTGAGGTCACACATTTTTCTAAAGAAATTAAAATGTTAATACAGCAAGGATGTATTAGACTGATTGAACATCATAGTTTGACTAAGAAAAATGATTTTTTTTCTTTTATTCATCAATCCTAAGAAATATGCAGGAATGTTTTCACCTAAATGCAATGACTTCTTACGGATTCTGGAGTAATGGCTGATGAACGTTCAATTTTACCATAGAAATACAATTTTAGCCAAAAAAAAAAACTATTGCGGTCCTGAATAAGATAATCATTAACTTGCGGACCATCGAGGTATTAAGATTTAAGGGTATGTAAACTTTTGAGCCATTTTTAATTTCAGATATTTTGTGTTGTGGAATATGTGTTATATGAAAAACTAAATAAACATGAAATTTTTATGATCTTTCTTTATTAACAACTGCATATTCTGCATATTTAACATATGAACAGAACTGTAAATGAAAATGTAAATTGACTTAAAATCTATATAAATAGAAAACTTATCTTGAGTGATATTTATGTTTAACAATATTACTGTTTTACTGTATTTTTGCTCTAATAAACGCAGCCTTGGTGAATTCAGAAATATTTATAACCTTACAAACCCCTACATTTTGAAAGGTAGTGTATGTTAATTTAATAAGGCAGTAGTTTTAATTTAAGTAGATTACCTGACCAGTATATTCAGTCTCATCCTTGTTGATAAGATACATCAAGAAGAATCTGTTAGAAAGGAGTATTTCAATATTTAGATGTATTTAGTCAATTAAGAAAGCAGCTTAACAAAGCAAAATTGGTCTTTCTTTGCATATTGGATTTTTATGTTACAGTATATCATATACAGTGTTTACTCACAAATAGTTGGCCAGATTGTGCTCTTGTAGGGTATGGGTCTCAAAGCCGTGTGGAGTTGTATCAAAATAGTCATTCCCGATTCCGCAGATGAAGCATTTTGTCTACACCAAAGGAAAAAAAAAGTTAAATCGATAACAGACTTTTGCGACAGCGCTCTTTTTAGACCTTAAAAGAAGGACATGTGAAATCGCTCACCTCCATATCCTCTTTCACCTGCTCCTGCTGGTCTCTCAGCTCACCGAAGGCATCAATGATCAAACCTGGTTTGAAAATGAAAGCATTCACCATTATTTTGGTTTTCTGAATGTACGCAGAATGGATTGTGAGATTATGATGGGCTGGGTAGTTTTGTTGCTATTTAAGATCAGTGAGGCGTATAAAGAGTTTAATCAGGCATGCAAAACAGTACCCTGAATGATGGCCAGCAGAATGACGATGACGAAGAAGAAGAAGGTGATGTCAAACAGAATGCGGTAGAGCTCGTACGGGTCGCCGGCCGGGTCCTCGATTTCATCACCGATGCCACCGCCAGCTCTCACACCCACGTACATGTGGAACAGGTAGCACTGAGGAGTCATGGGACTGGTTTTAGTTTTCAATGATCGAGCAAAGTTGTTAGGGCGTTATGCACACAATAGTCAAAAGTTTGAGGTTTGTAAGATGCTTTTTCACCGAGACTGCATTTATTTGATCAAAAATACAGTAAAAAGATATCGATAATGCTGTTACGTTTTATTGCAATTTAAATGAGCCATTTTACAGTTTAATATATCTTAAATGTATTTTATTTCTGGAATAGCAAGATGAATTAGTCTTTTTGTTTTTTGGCGAAACTACGATACATTTTAATTTTTCAGATACTTTGTCATTTTCAGTTTTATTTGAACACATCCTTGCTGAACAAAATGATTAATTTCGTCCTAAAAAAAAACTCACTGACCCCAAACGTTTGAATATAATATGCATTAAATAATGAATGTACTGCATTAAATAATAATGTATTAAATAATGAAATATAAACGTTATTTATTTCTCTCATAAAGTTGTACATTTTCCCATTTCTTTTTAAAAGTGTTAAGAAATCAATGGTAATCTCATTAAATGAGGGGAAAAACTGCATTTAGGTCACCTAAGCATTTCATGAACATTATCTCATTGAATAAATGATTAATTCCTGAAAGTAGAAAATTTTGCATTCGCAATAATGCATACCCACAAATGGTTTAAGTCAAAGATGACAGCCAGATGGAAAACGACGTAATAATTGTCCTTCAAGGATCTTTTCAAAATGGAAAGCTAAACTCACAGTCATCATATCATCACACTTCATGTCAGGTGCGTCCTCATCCTCGCTCTTGTTGTAGAACTTGCGGAAGAAGTTAAAAGCCACTACGGTGTAGAGGTAGACCACAACCGCCAGGAGGCCCACGGTCAACACCAGCTGTTTAAATAAAGAAGATACTTTCATCAGATCAGTATTTTGGTGTAAAGCTGTACTACAGTCACCCCCTGCTGGAGGAGACTTACCTGTTTGCCATTATGAGTCACAGAAGACAGGATGGTCCTTAAGGTCTTGAAGCCCATGGCAATGTCCAGCAAATGAGCGGCAAAGAAGAAGTTATTGTAATGTCCCAGAATAGACATAGTGGTGTACCAGATCAGGTAGAGGTAAGACTGAAGATGAAATACAAAATGTTACTGTCCCGATACTGGATATTCTTCTTAATGTTTTCAAATCTGAGCCATACTCACGTTGTCCGTCAGCACCACCCCCATTTTCCAGATGTGGTACTTGGTATCAATTGAGCTCAACCTGCAATTAAAATGAAAACATGCCTGAATGCTTTAATGCTCTTTCAACCTAAATGTTTCCATGTCCCATCAGCTCACCAGGACAGAAGGGAGGCCTCCTTCACCACGGCCTCTTCGGTGGGGTCAAAGTCCAGAGCACTCTTATCCAGCCCCAGGAGCTCAGCTATGCGCTCGGCCCCATACAAGTCACCATATTTATTGATGACCTACAGAAGACAGTGGAAACTGGATATGCAGACAGTCCAGTGAATACAAGCATCTTCAAGTTTTGTATGATTTTTGCTTACCTTCCTCTTAACAAATTTGTCCCAGTAATTGTTAGGGAAGGACCTGAAAGACAGGTAAGGATGTTTGTAAGTACTCAAAGGATGCTCTAAAGAACTGATGGATTGATTATCAAATACTTGATGAATTACAAAGGATATGGTATACTAATAAACAGAATGTGGGTAGTTAGAAATTATATTCAAATAAAATTTATATAGAAATCAATCATAAGAATGGTGTCTATATTGTCTTTATTTTGCAGTTTGTATTTTTGACTTTTGACAATTGTCCATTTTTAGCTATAAAAATCCTTATATGCATATTTATTGCAGTTTTAGTTCTACATATAAACTTATATTTCATACGCTTTTATTTGTATTATTTGTTTAGTTTTTTTTAAAGAAACTTTTATTCATGAAGAGGTAAACAATAGTGACATTAAATGCACAAAGTTTTGCAAAATTTCAGTTCTTTTACTCATATATATATATACATATATATATATATATATATATATATATATATATATATATATATATATATATATATATATATATATATATATATATATATATATATATATATATATATATATATATATATATATATCCAATGTATAAAAGGCTGATAAAATCTTTTGTTCAAACTTTTGAACATAGTGTAATGTGTAATTATGTGATGCTATTTGTTGTACAGATGTATGTGAAGCTAATGTACAATTATTGTTACTATATAGTACTATATTAAAAAATTATAATAATATCTGAAACTGTCACTGTAATGTGAATGTAGCGCAAGGTACTGAACAAAAGAAAATGTTTAAAGTGCTTCTTACGGAGTTGCAATGACCAAACGATCCCACTGTCCTTTGATGTCATCATCAGAAGGCTGCTCGGTAATATACAAGCCATCAAACTCAAGTTTCCTAGCAATCTCCTTCTCACGTTTGAACACAACTAAAGGAACCTACAGTGAGGAGAAAACTAGGTTACATCAACGCTGGCTTTGAAATATTCTTAATGCTGATGAATATAACCAAATGAGAGGATTCGGGATAAACCTTAAGGCAGTAATATCCAACGACACAGAGTAAGGAAATGATCGTGTGCAGCACAGCCAAGAACGTCAGGGTGGGTGCCATGTAGCCAGTGCTCTCCTGAAGAATGAAGTACTCCATTCCTTCGTCGTCTTCATCACCTTCCTCCTCTTCACCACCCCAGGATCCCTCCTCCTCTTCCTCATCATCAAAATCTCCAGTCACCTTTAGAGAGCATCAATATTCAAAATTATTAGAGAGGAACAAATAGGTGATTATTTAAATTCAGTGTTGACCACAATCATGAGCACATTTAAAGTTAATACAAAGGTTAACACCTTGTAGAAGAGCAGGATGAAGTTGATGGCGAAGGCCACAAACAAGGCCAGAAAACGAAGGTTGTAGAAATTGCGAGCCAGGTAGTTCTACAGAGAAGGGATAAATGTTAATGTTTCACTGTGGCCACTCAAAAAATATTTACTGCATGACAAAGTTTGACAAAAGAAGCTTTTCTTACGAGCATTTTGGCTTTGTAGACTTCAAGCCCTGCAAAGAAGCTGGCCATGAAGGCTGGAGCTTCTTCCTTTGATGAACCATGTTTGGCTTTTGGAGCTGGTTTTGCTGCTGCTGGTTCCTCAGGAGTTTCCTCCTTAGCCTTGTCTTCTTTCTCCTGATTCTCAGTGCTAAAAACATTGCCAAGTCAGAACTTTCTGATACAGAAATGATCAAACAACATCTAATTAGTCAACTTACTCAGCTTTCTCTGGCTCGGATTCTGGCTTCTCTGCTGGTGCTTTCTGTGTAGTAAAAGAATATATGCTTTCTCAAATTTACATCATACATCACATAGTTGATTCAGACACCAGAATAGTAGTTTACGTTTTAAGGCAGATGAAATCAAGGTTCTAGGAGGTAGATATACAGGGTGTTTAATGAACTGAAACATCTGTTCAGTTGATGAAACATCTTCTCAAAACATTTTGAAACAAAAATTTCATAAAAAATAGTATTTGTTTGCGAAAATGACATGTGATCTAGGGCCATAAAAGCTATTTTAAAAACTGCAAGTCTATGCCTCATTTTCCTTCACATTAATTTCAAAATGGCATCTACGTAGACTAAGGTACATACCTGGCTCTTCTTTTTCTCAACAGGGGCACTAGACTCTAGGACTTCACAGACATCACCCAGACCAGGTTCTGCCCCATGCTTTCCCTCCTTCTTCACAGCTGGATTAAGTAGATCCATGATCATATCGGTTTCCAGCTTCTCAGCACCAGGACCAGTCATCTGGACCATATCTGCTGACACCACCAACTCACTGCTCTCAGTTTTTTCTGCTTCCATAACATCACCATGGATCCCAAACTGTGTTGGATCAGGCATGTTACCCAAGATATCCGTCACTTTCATGTTTTTAGCTCCCTCCACAAGACCCCCTCCGAACATGGAGGACCAAATGATATGGAAGAACCCAAAGATGATGCCGAAAATGCCTTTGAAGAACCCAGTGAAGAGCATCCAGAAGAAGGAGAAGAACCCTGTGATCATTTCCCTAATGGTAAGCTTCCTGAATTTCTTAAACTGTTTCTTCATACTCTTAAATGTCAGCATTTTACGGAAATTAGACATGCTCTTCTTCACTGAAGCACAGGCTGCAGTGAAGGCAGAGGCAGACTCAAGAGATGAGTCTTCCTCCTCAGAAAATCCCTCAAGCAGACTATGCAACTCCTCTTCTTCGTCCTCCTCAGGCCGTTCTGCTGCGTCTGGCTCCGAGATCTGAGAGGCCAACTGCATTTCAAAGATGGTGTCCTCACAGAAGTTCACAAATAACTCCATCTTCTCACTCTCACCGCCTTCGTTGACCACATCAAAGATGAATTGCCGTTTGGATTCTTTGACCTGAGGCTTTTCCCATTGGGTTCTGCTAGACTCACTGATCTCAAAGTAAACCCTCTCGATCCTCTTGGCACCCCCCATGATCTCAATACGGCCCAGGTAGGGCTCAAAGTAGCTGAGAACACTTTCAGCCAGGTCTAAGAAGGTGGACAGGCGTGAGTCGTGAGGCATATGCTCTGATAAGTTAGTAAGAAGCACAGCCACGTTGAAGCCGATGTCCTTGGCTGGTTCATGGAAGCGTTCCACAAACTCCTTGTAGTTGAACATATCATTTTCATCTGCCTCCACACAGGAGAGGAGAAACTCGATCTCAGACTGTGTGTATTGCTTTTGGCTATCCATAGACTTCTGGAACTCCTTCTTGGATATAACGCCTTTGCAATCTGGGTCGTACTCCTTGAAGTTATCAGATGTAGTGAGGTCCTTAAGTTTGAGGAACATGTCGAAGAACTTGAGGATCATTTCCACGTTGCTGGAGGACTCCACTAATGTGTCAACCATCTGCTTGCCAATAGTTCCATTCACCACATTACCTGTAACAAGCAGTTGATGCATTAACCATTACTAGTCTCTTAAATCAATTTTGATGTTTTTAAAAAAAAACTCTCACCCTCCAGAAGAGATAACATCATGACCACCATATCTTTCTGCAAATCCATCAGCTCTTTCAATAACTCGATTTGACTAGAATCCTGAAACAATTTGAAACATTCAGAGGCATCATATGCTACACATTACACATGATACACTGATAATTACTACACATTAACAGTGGCTTGACTGGTTACCTGTGACAGTTTCATTTGCATGTTGGCAAAAACATGCAAGAACCCGACCACTGCATCCCACAACCTGCTGTGTGCCAAACTTTGCTGATTGCCTATACAAGGGCCCTAAAATGAGAAAATACAGTATCATGAAATGCACAGACATCAACTGAACTCTAATGTAGTCTACCAGTGTATAGTATATGCTTTACCTGAATGTACTCAGTGAGTGAGTTAAAGATTTGTTTGGCTACTGCCAAAGCTTTGGAAAAGTTAAGTTGCCCAGCCTCATCCATGACATCTTTCCCAGAGTAATACCAGTAAAAATCACTTATAGATTCCTAATGTTGAAAAGAATTGAAGGACTGATGTAGAGATGATTCAAAGCTATATAATGAGAATTCAAAGCTATAAGAAACACATCTACATATTTATTTAATGAGAGTTACCTGTAGACGTAGTAGGTAGTCCACAGTACTAATGATGATGTTGACTGTAGTGGTGTTTCCAGTCTGGGTCCGCAAGAAGTTTTGGAAATCTGTTGAGGGAATTTTAAATGCAAACAGTAAATATTAAGAAATAGGTAATGAAGAATAGTTTAATAGGCAGTTTTTCGGTGAAATCTTGATTCATTGGTAACACCAGGATGGATATTTTATTATATTACAAAATATATAATAAAAATATAATTAATATTATATTTTGTTGAAAAAAATAAGAATACATAAAACATTATAAAATTATATATATATATATATATATATATATATATATATATATATATATAATTTTTTCATTCTTACCATTATTGTGCCCCTCGCATAGAAGTTGCAAAAACCTGAATAGATCCTTTGTAAATTCATCATTTTGCAGTACTTTTGAACCTTAAAACATAACAGGGAATTGACATTATTTCTGTGCCATATTTTTTAAAGCTAAACTAGATGACAAATTTAGATCAGTCTCAAGCAAGCAGGTGACTAGCACATTTTTTGGGGAGCTTGCTTCACTTAGGATGAAGAGCTTTAGATTGCAGGTTCACAACTGCATCCCAAGAACTGACTGGAAAAAGAAAAGCTTGTCGATTAATACACAGAAATGACAGAAATTTCAAGAAGCTGGGTTAGTGAGGTAACTTTCACAAGAATGGTGTACGGAAATACTTGACATGATTTAAAAAATTTAACACTGCACACATAAAGAGGGCATCTTGTTGTATCATATTGTACACAAAGTCATACTTGTGAAAGTTAGTCATGTGAGAAACCAGCTTTGTGAAATAGCCCCAGATTCACAGCATGGCAAAGCTCTTTGCTCATTTTGTAGCTGTGGTATAATCTTTAGCTGAGTGTACACCTCTTTGAACATGTATTAATTTTTTTCAACGCTGTATGAGTACAGATGATTTGTTCACATGGAAGACAAAATGTTCCCATTTAGTGAACTAGTTTAGTAAAGTTAGGTTAGGTAAATGAACCTGGCTTTAGTCTTTGTTCTGTCTTAATTCTGTGTCAGCATGCATTGGTCTCTACAAGCCAGCCCTGAAGAGTAGTGCATTCATATCACCAATAGCAGGGGAGAGGAAAAAGTTTCGAGAAATTGCGACATGCCAGGGTACAGCATTGCGAAATGAGTAGCTAAACTATATTTACCCCGCTCTCTCACGTTGACTGCAATCCAGTATAAAATGATGGAAAACAAACAAAGAGAGCAGACATAAGCAAATGGAGAAAGACTGAATATCAGAAAGAAATAAGAAGAGTCATTGAACTTTTAGTGAGAGAATGGACATGCAGTTACAGATGTACACAGAGTTTAGACGTGTTTCATGGAATGTAAAACCTCTTGTTTTTATTTAGATGCAATCCATAACAATGAAATTGAAGCAGGACCACATACTGTGTAACACATACATTGGATTATTCACTGGGATTGGACAAGGCTTTATTTGTTTAGTTGTAAGTATAGGGTCATCCTGCAAAATCAGTGGTTAAAGGTGTTAGTATTATTTTCAGTGCAGTGGTTTTAGTCATGTTCTGTATCATACTTGATGTCTGTTGCCTTTCATACATCTGATCCCATCAAATTCAGCAGTACAGATAATTAAAGCTATTGCTGTAGGTCAAACACACCTAGTCTTTCAAGAATATATCTTGGTTGTATTTCTATATATTTGGGTTGTATACATCTGGGTTTTATTTCACCCCAAAATTAATAGTGTTAAAAGGTGTAAAAATCATGCATATAATACATTTATGTACATAAAGTTGCATAAAAATGTACTCAGCTGTAAAAAAAAAACACATTTAAAGTAAATTACAGTAAGGCTAAAAATCAAATACTTAATTACAGTATGCTTGGGTACTTGATGTCTGTACATTATGTCCCAAAGCATTTTTTGGGGTGAATCAGGCAAACCAAATGTCTGGAAAAATATCTAATTCCCCTCAACTCTGAAACGTATTTAGAAGAATTATTATTTATTATTATTTAGAGGTAAAGTAAGCGAACCAAACAATGAAGAAAACACCATCAGCAATGATATTCATATATTCATATTTTACGTATTTTACATTGTTCTGACTTAATTAAGTGTGTCCTAATTACAGGGTTTTTTTTGTGCATAGCATAATGACGCCACTGTGGTCCTTCATTTCACCTTTGAAGATGAAGCCCTTTCATTTCTGGACAGTAAAACATTTAATGTTAATGGCATCCCATACACATTTGACACTGCATGAGGAGAATACTGCAACTTCCACTGTTGCAGTGAATCCATGTACACACATTATTAACAATGCGCTTCACAAAGTTATCAGAGTGCAGCATTTGCCAGCTAGCCAAAGGAAGGACCAAAACTGATACCACTTCCAATGCTATACAATACTTAAACTAAGCTAATATACTCTGCATATACAGCATACAAGCACAAAACTTGTGTAACTGCAAGAGAGACATAATGCAGATGTGTTTATCAAATACATTAACTAATTATTGACAGTACTCATTAAAAAGTGCTAAGATAGAGAAAAATAAAGCTTATTGGCTTACTTGACCCCTCTTCAGTCACCATTCCAAGACTCTCTGCCTTATTTTGTCTTTCAAATGCATTTAAATCCAGCACACTGAAAGAGATACAGAGTCACAATTAATAATTACTATAGGGCAAAATGGATAAGTAATAAATGAAAAAATGGTTCACACCCACCTGCAAGACATCATTAGTCCAGATAAACTTTTAAAGAAGCCTGCATCTCGTTTTTCCTTCAAATAATCCAGCATTTTCTAAAGAAGTTTTACAGCATTAACACATTTTTTTGAGACAAAATTCACATTTGCACAATCAAATTGTTTACCTGCTGGACAAGAACGTTGCCTCCATTTAGGATTGAAATGCCCAGTTTAAGGGTGCCAGTCACCATAGGACCAAGTCGACCTGCAAGCAAATAAATGCTGCTTTAGGAAATCCAGTAAATTGCAACTTTAGAGAGAGCAGAAATAGAGCCGTGTACCTTTGCTGGCACTGATCATCTGTAGCACCATCTCAGCAGCTCCACGAGCATGAAGTCTGGCCTGCTGGTACAGAATCTTCTGCTTCTCCATTTCTTTTTCCTGTGAGAGTCAACAAAAGCGTTGAAATTTACACTGCTTACACTCCATTAAACATTATATGCATTCTTTTTCATTAAGATTTTTATTTGGTACTTCAATTAAAATCCATGATTTTAATACCTCAAAAGTTTTTTCTTTTCCTTCCTCTTCCTCTTCTTCTTCTTCATTCTCAGCACAGCTCTGTAAATTAAAATATGGATTCAGCTGAAATTCTTTGAAATTTTTAAAATACAAATGAAAAAGGATTCATATGAATTAAGCATTAATTAAATTAAACATAACACTGACCTTTGCCATCATGTCAGCATATGCAATGTAAAGAGGATCCTCTTCAAGAAAACTACAGAAAAAAAGAGTTAGTTGTTTATCTATCATTGAAAAATTACTCCTATGTAGTACTCCTATGTAGTTCTATATGAAAATCTATATGTTCTATATGTGTCACCTTCTCTCCGTCAAAGCATTGTGACTGAAGTGAAGGATGAGCTGATGAAGAGGGTCTGGCTGAACTTCAGCTTCTTCTTCCTCTTCTTCCTCTACCACAGTCATGGGTGTTTTCTGCAGGAAGAGCCACTGAAGTTATCAAAACTTTCCCCGCAATCTGTTGATCACCAGTTTTCTTTTTCTCTATAACTCTATTCATCCCCTACAAGATTATTATTTTTTATTTTTTAGCTATGATCAGAAGTCTACCTTGGTTTCTGTGACAGTTACTATTTCTTAAAAGAGAAACAAAACAAATAATGGTGCACAAACACACTCTGACACTGCAATCTCTCTTTCACTCAAACCATGCTCATCTACCTTATTACCGGGGCTGGGCAAAGTTCAGAATTTAAGAATCGGCTCCTTTTCATTTAAGTGTACATTTTAATTCAGTTGGCCATGTCCCATAGTATGATGAATTGGAAATACAAGTACAGGAAAATACAGAATTGCAATAAAAATTAATTCAACAGCAGCTAACACTAACAGCAAAATAGTAATAGCAGAAATCTTATAAACTGCTAGAAGCGAAAAATTACTGCATTTTGGAAAATAAAACATGCATCAAAATTATCATTATCTAATATTTCTGTAAATATCTCATATGTTGCATGTATGATACCTTGTTTATAGGTAATTCATATTGAATAAATAAAAATGTATTAAAAACTACTATGAATTTCTTTAAACTCATTTTAATTCGGTTTAATTCTACTTCCTTTAATTCAAATTACAATTTCATTTTAGCTTCCTTTAAATTTAGGAGTTAAATTCTAAATTCTCAATGACGCGCAGCCCAATACAAAAAAGTTCTACAGTATTACAAATCAGGCCATACAAAAAACTCTGTTCTCCCTGATATGACAATAAACATATGAAATAAACACATTTGACACTTTATGCAGTTTATTTTCATTCCAGTCATTTTCAGCATTATGACTCCAATAGTTTGCTTCCTAATCTTGCAGCAAGAGGCTCTGGATTTAAATTAGACATGCAGTTATTTTACACAAAGACACACTTAGATGTAATCAAGATCAGTGTTTCCTCTGTTCAAGCCCTGTGAAGCCACTTTAAATAGAATCTTTAAACTTGAATCAGATGTGCAGATCGACTTGATTAAATTTGTTGGATCTTGGACATCCACTGGGCCTCAGCTGAGAAACACTTTTTGGGATGACACAGTGGCCTGAGCATGGTCAATGAAGTCTGATTGAATGTTCCAGAATTTCACCATTGACCAGCTTAGGATAAACATGCAAAATCACAAGGAGACACGGCAATGGAAATGGCTTTGCGGTGTGTGTATTACATACTACTGCAAAAAATTTGTTTTCATCTTTAAAAAATTATTAATAAAAAGGGTGTCCTCACAAGATTTGAATGAGTGCCAAATTATCAGTGTTTACCATTAATAACAATAACAATAAGAATTTAGTCCAGAGTCAATTAAATATTTTATCACTACTCAAAATAATTCCCGCTCATTATTAAATATATATTCGTAATTATGACGCGAAATATCAGGCGGGTCGATTGAACTTTAGCTGACACATGATCTCTACATGAGGTGAACATGCCACCGACTCTCACAACAAACGAGACTTACGAAAAAAAGACGACACCCAAAGAATAAAGCAGAGCGTCGCGGGGAACGTCCGCTCCTCTTACCACGGCTCCGCTGAAACGGACTGCTTTTCTAGTGAGATGGCGGGAACTGAGGCTCAGCCGAAAGTCATGCATGCCTTGGCTGCTGTGCCTCGGTCGGTAGTGTGTCACGAAACCAGCAGAGCTGAACACAGGCCAGGATGAGTACATGAGGCGGGCAGAGACGTGCTCCCGTGCCTTAGCGGGCACAGTGCTGGCCGCAGAACATTCAGCCGCCGAGAAGGCACCAGCGGGCACACACAGCACACGGGGCAGCGCTGATGCCAGCCCGGTACTTACTGCCAGGTCCTGCACTAGCTTCTCCTCAAAGGAGTACTCCTCTGTCTCTATCCAAAGTCTCTGATAGCCACTGAGGAAGAGGTTAATTGAGCGATGCCTGAAGAGTGGGGGGGAGAGGGAGGTTAAGAGGAAGATGAAGGAAGGAGGTGCATTGTGAGAGGAAGATGTACAGTCCATGGCCTCATCTGACTGGTCACCTTAAAGAGGAAGTCCATGAAAGCTACAGTTTAAATGATCACTGCTGAGGTCAAGAACCTTCCACCCACCCTGAAAGTTCCCGTCGCTATATAAAGCGAAGAGACCCGGCAAAAAAGGTGACCATTCAGAGTGGCGGCGCTAACTGTATGCTTGTGCTCAGCCCTTAGCTTGGAGAATGGAAGAGGAGGAGGAGGAGGTTGGGATCATGAGTTCTCTTAGTCTCACATTACCGTTAGCATGGAGAACAGACGGTCAAAGCTGGAGGTATGGTACACCTTTTCCAGCCAAACGTACCGATAGCCATTCAGGAAGTAATTATTATTTTTGTATCTGAAGTGTGTTATGGAGACAACAGAAAGGGACAGGTTTTAGGAGGAGGAAGAAAGGAGCACGGAAAAGCACCAAGTAAAACACTTTGCAGCATATTTAAACAGGAAAGAGGGAGTATAGAATGCATTCAGATGCATTTGGAAGGAAGGAATAGCTATCAAGGAAACTTTCAGAAGTTCCTATTGAGTCAGTGTATTTTAAAGCTGAATGCTGTGAATGAATTTTGCAGAGCTGTTATTGAAATTTAAAGGCATCTTAGGACACACCTTGGTAAGTTGTAGAGTGGTGCCATGCGGAAACAGGCCACCACGGCACGCTTTCTTTGCTTTGACAGCAGCTTTTGAAACACCATCTTCTTGTTCCTCAGGGGCTGCTCAACCTGAGAGTAAAATATAATATATGTATAAATTTATACAAATACTATACTTTATTTACTAGTGTTATAAAGTAAAATGTCAACAGGAAACTAAATAAGATCAAGAAGCTGAATAGCCTAGCTCTTTTGGAAAGTGAAACATTATGCAGCATTAATATATTAAATTACAAATATTAATCACAGAAATAGTTTTTTTTCTTAGCACTAAATAAAATGTTAAAAATATGTAAAAATTAACATTAACATATTTTAAAAGTATTGGTTATTGTTGGTCTTGATACCAAAAATTTTACTTCATTCTGAAGTATTAACCAATAAATAAGGTGTGTGGACAGACATTACATATCAACAGTCATTTTTATGCCTATTGTACCTGTTCAAGGTGGTAGACAGCAGCGGAAATGGCCTGAACTCTCTCCACATTTTGCTCTGGGTCTGGAGGTTCCTCATTCTTCATCACAACATCTCTGTAGAGGTTCATCTGCCATTGTACTGCTGGATCTGCTGACTGTGATGGCACAAGAAACCCAGCCAATGTCAACACTTCAGCATCTAATTATGTATGTTAAGTATTGATTTGCTTCTACAGACCTTCTCCTGAAGATGGAGGTTCTTTCTCAGGTAATCCTTAACCTCATCATCTGTGTCTTTCTGTAAAACAAAGAAATTGTTAAAGGTTTGTTCTGTAGAAGCATAATTAAAGAACAATAAATACACTCACCAGACTATAACGAATCTTGGCAAAGGAGATGAGCTCCTGGTCTCCAGGAGTGCACATGTTCAGACCAATAGGCAACATCTTCTTATGAGCTGCTACGATAAGAGAAGTCTGGATGGAGTACAACTCTCCTCTTCTCCTTTTTCCTCTTCTCTCTTGGTCCTGACCTCCAGACTGGTTTCACAAAGCAATATGTCACACATTAAACTCATGGCTGCAGCTCTTATTATGCATTTTATGCTAGGTAATTAGCTCAGAGCTTTTGGGTCTAATAACTTGCTGGTAATCACTTAATAATATCAAACTTACTTTTGACATCTTCGTCTTGCTGTCTCCAGTGAGGAACGCCAGGTTGTTAATTTCATTTTGCACCACAAAATTTTGCTCTTCCCTTTTAAAGTTCTATGAACAAAGAGTAGAAACAAGCTATGGAAATATTGAAATAATTGCAAATAATTGCAAATATTGGTTGGAGATATACAGATGTAACTCACATGGGATTTACACCAAAGGATGAAAATCTCTGACACCATATTGAAAAGTTCAGTCGAATCTGAATCTGGTTGCTTCAGCCATTTGGATCTATTCAAAAGTGAAATTAACTTATTAACAAAAGTGCAGTCAACTTATCTTTATAGATTGCCATTTTCGTAGCAGCAATTAAACTTAATTGTTTCAGACATAGTGGGTTAAATTTTTGCTCTAGGCATCAAAATGAACAATTTCCTCTCAGGTCATGGTGCAATACCTGTTGTTGTCCACATAACGAATTAGCATTGGATAGAAGGCATACAGATCCCTGCAGAGAACAGCAAACTCATCCAGAATCTGCAGTTCAGCTTCCTGAGTGTCTGCCCTGCTTTCAGCCCTCAACATCTCCTCTTCAGCCACCACCTTCACGGTTTTCTTCTTCAATTTCTCCAGCGTAGGCAGGAAGTGTGTTCTAAGAAGATCTGGGCTAGCCTTGCTAATGATAGGCTGGGAGTATACTACATAGAAAAGAGTTTACAGATATTTGAGAAGGCATTACAATCATCCTGTATCGAAGCATGCTGATCGCTACCAGTTCAAGTTCACCCTCACCTGCAAGTCTTTTCATCCAAGGGGCATTATCAATGCCAAGGTTGTTATTGAGAATCTTAAGGATATTGCCCAGGATTAGGCTGAGATGCTCAGATGTGACAGTTGTGCAGCAATTGGTATCAACTGGAGAGTTTTCTGGGCCTTTTTCCCACCAGTAAGACAGGTAGTTACACAACATTGGCAGGATGACCTCAATGACCTGTGGCATCTCTGAGTAGCGTGCTCCAGATTCAGAAATGTCGCCAATGTCCTTCATTATGCCATCCAAATGGGGCATCTCAGGACACATCTCATCCACAGTGTCTGGCATGCTCAAAACTGTAAAATTATTCGGTATTAAAGCAGCGAATTTAACAAATTATGTTTTTCTTTAAAAAAAGAACTGCCACTGTCACCAAAAATCAATCTGCCTATTATGACTGGCAGCAAATGAACCATATTTTCATTATATGGTTTCTACAAATCACACCAAATGATCCTGCCAAATATACTCACTAGCTCGTTCTCTTGGTGTCTTGGTGTTGAAGACAGATTGGGGGTTGTGCATATTTAGGTGGGATTCCAGGAAGGCAACAGGCATGGCTCCCACCAGTGTGGATAAACATTCACCAAGCACTGGAAGCTGCCTGTAAAAACCCAACATAGTTGTCTCAGTTTCATGAAGAAACGGATAGAGAAGTTCCAAAAGTTTCTTCAGAAATTAAGTTTTTTGTACTTTTCCACATAGATGTTCTTGCCAGTGCCCAAAGAGTAGAGGCTGGTCAGGATGCGGTAGCAAGACAGCTGAATGTCATCCACTGAAACATACAAATGCAGTTATTTTGAGGAATATACTAATTTTATAATCAAATACATAGTATATTGAAGTAGGTATGGAAATCCAACTCCTCGGTATTCTGATTCCTTACATTACATTTTATTTTCATACTTTTCAATATATAACATATTCTATTAAAGTATATATTATAAGATCATTTGACATACAAGATAATTGTGGGATAATCTTGATACAAATATATTGAAAAAAGTAACTATTGCAAATAGTGCGCTTACACAAACTTTTTAAAATTAATTTTCTGTTAATTTAAATTAATTTTCTGCATTCCTGTTTTCTGTTTATCCCGTTTCTGTAGCAATTCAGCAACAAATATAAATTCTGGAAAAAGTATTATTCTGGAAGTCAGCATAACTTCCTTATCACTTAGCATTTAATTCAATTGAGAATGTTTATCATAATAATGTCTAAGCATAAAGACATCAGAAAATAGAGATAAGAAATGTTGCCGTAATTATTTATTTAAGAGTTAATACTGAGGTAAAATGGACAATTATGACTATCTCATAATAGTGTAAGAAGTCATTATGAAAAAAAGGAGACTTTATTACACAGGTTTCTCATTATGATATATTTTAAGAATCGACTCATGAAAACAAACATCACACTGTAGGTCAAAGAACAGCTGACTTACATAGCAGCTCTGCTCCAAACTGGTGTTGGGTGATATGCTGAAAGAGAACCGTCAGGATGGGCAGCAGGGCCACTGAAGTGTAGCTGATGATCTGGGTAACGCCTTTCATCTGGGTGCGTGACTGACCCAACTTCCCCAGCTTTAAGTTCTCCAATGTCTTCTCCAGGTCTTCTGCTGCATTCTCAAAGAACGTCCTGACACCAGCCTTCACCAACTCTGAGCCAGACTTCATCACAGTCCTATGGGTCATAACAGAATCAGTTCAAAACCATTGAAACATTACCCACTGTTAGCTGGTCAGTGATTCAGGCTGCAATGAAATTTTGCTCTCTACCTAAAGTCCAGTGAGCGTGACAGGATGTGCAAACAGCTCACCATGGTGGTGGAGTCACTTCCTGAAAGAACAGAGAGTCTTAAAGCTGTAAAATGAGGTTTGTCAGGCAAAATTTCAGTTTTAAAAAGCATTTGAATACTCTTGAGAAGTCTTACCAAAGAGTGATATTCTATGCCTGACAAGGGCTGCCAGCTTACAGAATAGACTAAGGAAGAATGATTAATGTTAGCATGAATGTACTTAAAACAATCCTTGCATCTGAATATGCAGAGAATATGTAAAAAATGTCAGAGAACTCCAAGCTTGATGGTTCCTTTCAATGTTGCCACCTTATGAATAGTTGAAAAGTCAGTACTTCACGAAATTCTATATATACACTGAAGGAATAGGAATTCTGACACATCCTGGATACAACCTGAATTCCGGAAATGTAAGTACATTTTTTTAATTGTTAATAAAATAAAAAGGATTGATGTGATTTGAAAGTCTTTTAGTTTTCATTTTATTCCAAAAAACATTTCTGGAATTCAGATTGTATGTTTATACTATTATACATTATTATTCTACTTCTTTAAAACGCACTTATATAATATCCATTTATATGATATGGATTTATATTATCTTATAAGAGAATTTGGCTATATCGTAACAGCAGCACCTGGTGATCATCTCCTTCTCTTTGTTGGATGCGTAGCCACTGCTGCTCAGGCTGATGTTGGGAGATGACAGGAAGTACAAGCAGTGGTTTTTGAAGTACTGGTCTATGACGGGCAGCAGAACCTACATTGTAAGCAATCAAGCAAAAATATTTTAAAAGCTGGCCTTTGACTTTAGTGGAATATAAAATTTCAAGACCGTTCTGAGTAAGAAAGTGTTTTCTTGAAAACCGAATGCTACCTTAGCAAAAAACTTGATTTCTTGATCATGGGGAGATTTTTCTGTCTTTCCACTGCTTGCCAAAGCCTCTGAAAATGTTAGGCAGAGAAAAAAACTGCATAACATATAAAATTTTCCATCAGTCCATCAATCTGATATTCATAATTTTTTCTCACCAAGGTGGGCGATAAACTCCTGTGCAGAATCCACATAATTCAAGAGCCTCTTGAGGAACTTGTAGGCAATCCTCTTTTCCATAGAAGAGGAATCCTGCTCCATGTCCTTCAGACCTCTGCATATGCACAAAAAAAGTTAATACAGAGATTGCAAACATCATGTAGTATAGTGGTTCTGAGTTTGTTTTAAGGCCCAGACTGGAAATCAACAAATTTAGAAAAGTTTTGAGAGAACACTGACCTGCTGATGGCATATCCATTAACCTGCAGGAATTTAAAGAGTTCCTGGGCCTTCTCTCGATCTCTGTACTTCTCCTTTGCAGTCAGTGTGTCGTACGGTACCAACAATGGATGACTTCCTCCTCCTTTTCGATGACAACACACAGTGAATCAATGCATCTGGGACAGCTTAGACAGGATTGAACCAAACAGACTTTTTCCAGGAGAAAAGCTTCACCTTTACTGTCAAGTTCCTTTTTCTTCTTCTTTGCCCAAATGTTGTGGTAATTTTCTGCGACTGTTTCAACCATTGCCTGTTGTAAAGATTACAGTGAAAATACAGATTTAATACACAGTATATGAATTATCTGCATTTCCTTGTTACACGTTGCATGCACTTAAAATGATAATAACAATTAATGATGCATAATTACATGCAAGTAACCCTAAGCCAAACCCTAATCCTAACCCTTACCGAAAAATATGTACATGTAGTTAATTTATATTACTCAGTACTTAAATGTTTAATTACACTGTAACAAGGACACCTTAAAATAAAGTACAATTGAAATATTCATTGCACAGAACAATTTGATTCACACTTGCCTGAAGTTCTCTTGATAGAATAACATTTTCCAAATCTTGTGGGGCTGGAATAAACTCGCCCTGTAAAGTGGAGAACAGGCAACACAATGTGCTAAATGCTTTGATTTGTTTACAGACACTACAAAGAAATAAACAACTTTGTGCTATCTAACATTACCTGAGAGGACTCTGATATCTTGCGCTGTTTTTCTGTTTCTCTTTGCTGGAACATGGCTTCTCCTTCTTTGGTCCTCTCAATGTTCCATCCCATTGCCAACATGCTCTTCAGAGTCTCTTTCACAGGATAGCGGTACGTCTCCCTTTCCTATGCAAAGCGACAAATTTAAATACATTAAAATTCATCCTTTAATTCTGCCATTTGTGCTAGAGACAAAAATCAATACAGAAGAATGTGATCTGGTTTTTATGTGTACCTTTTCACTCAGTGCTTTGTACGGTTTCAGAAGTGGATGAGTTTTAGCTTTGTCATCTACTTTATCTCCCGCAGCCCAGCCGAGAGCGATCTATCACCATACAAGATAAAACAAGCAGTCATGCTTTGTCTAATTCAACAGAAGAACAGATCGAGTGGCACAATAAAAGCTGCAAGATTAATGGGATGAGTTTTAACAATGTCCAACCTTCTCAGAGGACCATTTCTCATGGGAATGCTCAGCAAACTTGCTTGCTATATAATCTAGCTTTTCAGGTAGCGAGATGCTGAAAGACAAACAGTATATTGTGTAGTCCATAGAAAGGTCAAATGAAAAGATTCTGCATGCAGTTTCAGTAGCACTTACTTTGCAGTGTTAATAGGCTGGGGGTCGAAGTTGCCTTGTGCATCCACAGAGGCCTGCTTAACTAATGCGGAGCCCGGGCTGGAGTCAACATAATCAGGTGGTATGGCACCAGCTATGGCACTCAGACATGGCATGGCCATTTTAAAAAGCTCTGCATCATATTTCTGTTAAACAGACAATGAAGTCAATGAGCAAAGTTTGATCAAATCTTTGTGGACTAACAAAATAAATGAAATAATTTAACATTTTATAGTGGTGCTTTCAGTTTGTTGTTTTAATTATTTTTTAATTATTGTTTAATTGACTAATGTTTGTGTCACAACAATATAATATAATAATATTTTTGAATCCTCTTGGCAGCATTGTGCAGCAAAAAAATAGCAAAAAAGAGCAATTTCTAAAAAGGTCATACAAGTTTCACTGAAGTTTTATTTATTGGCATAAAAATCATTTAGTCTGAACACATTGTTTGCTTAACTGCAGCCCAGATTCCTACTAAAGCATGTTTGTACCTTTTGAGAAAGAGCATCAAAAAGTCCCCAGAAGAGTTTCTTGGTGAGGTGGAGTTCCTCCTCCGATGCCATTCCATAGCTGCCCAGGCCTGTTGGCAGACAGTAGTACTTCCAGTTCTGCTCATAGTGATTGGTCAACAGCTGCAAGGGTAAACAGATATGCGGATTTAAGCTGTCAACATTCAGAATACTTTAAATTATACTCTTCAGACAGATTATTTTCAAACTGATTTTTCTACTTGGACTTGACTTGGGGAATTTTTTCAGTTTGCATGTCTGAAACATAATTTAAAGGTGTGTGTTCTTCTGCCAAGCCCTCTTCTGATAAATATGGTAGTGTGGTTATGATAGGGTGAGACAGCTGCCAGCAAAGAGACAAGGTGCTGAAACTTTGAGGAGATTACAACCTGCTCACACCTGCCTATCAAAGGATCATGGGTAGGAGAAACTGTGGTGACTAATAGTGACAGTTGCATCAGGTAATGTGTAATCCAGATGCTCTGTGTGTGTGTGTGTGCAGGGTGTGTAAAGCTGTCAAAACACATGACAGAAGTTACAACCATGAGCCGCGTGACCTCACTGTGGTGAGACATACTTTTCAATGAGGATGAAGTGTGCCCTGTTATTGCTGTGCATTTGCACAAGCTGTCTGTGTTGTTTTAGCGCCTGTTTAATAAAATATTGTTTCGCAAATCATAAGCAATGGCAAAAACAGCCACAAGATTCATTCTGAACACGAATCGCATAAAACACATATTTTTGGATTTTTGGATATTTTTGGATTTTCTCCACTTTGTGATCATCATTTAATGAATCACAGCTGCCATGATCTGCAGAAAATGTGGACAAATATATTTTTAATGGTATTAAAAGGACCACAATAATTGCAAAAACATTATGCTGAGTTTGGTCAATAAGTTGGAAACTCCATAATGGTTTACACACCATTTTAGTGATTTTTTTGTTGAAATGCAAAAATATTAAGCAGCACAACTGTTTTCAACATTAAAAAATAATATATAAATAACAATCAATTGTTTGAGCATGCAATAAAGATTATTATTACTATTATTGTTTCTGAAAAAAGTGACACTGATGACTTTAAAAAATATTTTTAATAATATTTCACAATTTATAATAATATTACAGTATTTTTGATTAAATAAATGCAGCCTTGGTGAGCAAAAAAGTTTTCTTACAAAACATTTAAAGATCTTACCAACCCAACTTTCTGAATAGTAGTGTACTTATATTTACGTTCTAATAAACTCACCTTAATGGGCATCTTGCAGTACTCTGAAAGCTGGGGAACATCAAACACAAGACGACGCAAAAGTTGCTGTAGCATTGATGGCCTCAGATGCCTAAAGAAAGTATAAATAACATCAGATGGTACCTAACCTACATTCCAGCAATTTCTAATCAAGAAAAAGTATGGCAATCTATATAATGAAGATGCTATTTTAATTTCCCTGAGAGCTGTGCAAACCATCCCAGCCACTCAACTAAAGGTTTTCAAGAGGTTCTTACATGCAGATGGCCAGTAGACATTCATCAATAGCATCTCTCTGGGCCTTGGTGAGTGATCGGCCCTTTGAGAGGCGATAGATGGTGTGCAGCGTAGAGTCAACGAGTGTCGCATAGTGCTCGGTGTGAGCGAACAGATGAGCACAGCGGGTCAACAGTGGAAGCACTGCGGATCCAATGTAGCGGTTCATGGCCAGGGCTGTTTCTGTGGTCCTGAGCACCTCCTGATGGATGCAATAATAGCATGAAAAATAAATCCTCATGTAAATGAGTTGAATGTAAAATATTGGAATAAATAAAAAGGAACCTTTAATAATATAAAACCACAAAATACACTCTTAATTTGTAGCTAAATTAAATGGGTTCTTTTTAATATTCATACACTATCCACTTTTTGCCTCTGCTGAATCACCATATTAAATGGTTGGCATCACATGAACCTCTTAGGCTTTTTCACGCAAGGCATGATAAATTTATGTCTGCGACTCTTTTTTTTGTGTGTTTTTTTGCACTGCAAAGCACCCTTACCGAGTCCAGGGAGGCTGATGCTCGCAGGTCTGGCAGGAAGCCCACCTCCAGCAGGTGCATCAAGAAGCTCTGGTCGTCAATACCATAGACACGGTCCAAGAAAAGCACCATGGGTGACTTGTGCTCCGGACAGAAGCTGGCATTCATATCTGGCTCTGTCACAGTGCCATCTAAGCAAACGAGAGAGTTAAAACAAAAAGACATTAGGGCTATAATGACTGCGGAACAAGTAGCACAGATAATGAGACACGTAGGGATGAAGATGACATTGAAATAGTAATAGCGTCAATCAATCCTTGGCACATAATGAGTTTCAGAGATGATGTTTTCAGACTCGTTCAAAGGCACCTAGTGACATGTACAAACCTTTATTGACGACCGGCATTTTGAGTGGAATACTGATAATTCCCACCAAATCTTTAGTGGGAACTAAGGAACGGAGGATGGCACGGATACGCAGTGCTTCGCCTTTGCCTTTGTTTATAAGCTGTAAAACAGCAAAGGTATAATATTAAAGTGATGCCATGTACAGTGCAACAGAACTATAGTGAAGGAAACTGTGAGTTTTGCCCCTAGCTTAGTAAATCGATAAAATGTAGCAGAAATGAGCACTCACATGCATCTCAGGTGCACAGCGGCCCAGAAGATCAATAAGGGCTGAGTAGAAAGACATAATAGAGTTGCCCATGTGGGCGACCTCCTCCTCCTCTTCATCCTCTCCGATGCTGTCAAAACAAAGAGTGAACAGGCTTATTTTAAATCATGCTCGCTCGTTCTTGAGGTCAAAGCGTGGGGTGGTAGGACAACTCAAACTACAGCTCAGCTTTTCAACTCAACACGCCTAACATAAAATGGCAAAAAATGTAGATGTGAGGGAAGAATTCAGTAGTCTTACATGGGTGCAGCCCCCTCCGGTAAGTTAGGCAGGTCCAAAGCGGGATCTTCTGAGATCTTGATGGCTTCCTTCATGGCAGCAAGTAAACCTTGCCCTCCCTCTCCTCTGAGCGCAGGCCCGAAACACTCCGGGCGCCTAATCAAAAGCTTTACCACTACATTAGCGTTCTCTTCAACACTTTCGCCTGAAATGACCAGAAGATACATTCCATTGAATACAAAATGTTTATGTAATGATAAAAATCCTTTTCTGTCAACCAAGACAAAAAAACTGTGAAAACTCATCTTTGTGGTAAAATGGACTAACCGTTGACAAAGACAGCAAACCGTAGGAAGGATAAATAGCGCTCTCCTTCGATTGGGTTCCAGCCAATGTCTGGGTATCCCCTGGCAATGAGCATCGGGCAGTTCTGTAAGCCACAGCCTGCCAGATATGTCACCACCTGAAAACACACACGGACAGAATCCAAAATTTAACTAATGGCATTCAAGATTGGCTTAGCCAAATTTATTTGGCAACCATTCAGTCGGTAACTTTATTTGGCAGTGCAACACAAAACATCAGTTACCATAGCTTGATCCACGCTGCTTTTTAATCCGATGATGCTCTACTAAAAACTCAGTGGCTGTCACAACTTTTTTACCTCAATGGTAAATACACCATTAAAAGTTTATTTAGCATGTCTAAACTGCTTTTTTTTTCTTTACAAAAAAGCCTTGTATATAAATTACATTTAATTGTAAAGAATTTTCCTAGGACTGCCACATGAGAACAGATGATGTTGTACTGATGTTGGACAGTTACCTTCTCAAGATCAGGTTCCTCAAGCGCAAGAGCTAAACTGTTGTTGTCCATCACAGAGGAGGCGGCCACATCTAAAGGTGTAGAGCCTCTCATGGCTGGACAAGCTAGACAAATAGGAAACAGAGATTATCTTCATATGGCCAATAGGGATAGCAGATTTTTAATAAGGCAAAATCACCAACAGATGGCAGTCTTTCCTTTTTTTCAACTAGGTATCTCATCCTCTTGTCCATGTGATTTATATTATGCTATGCTATAAACATACTCTAAAATATCTTCAGTTTAGTAACTATTATTATTATTAATTGCTTAAATTTTAAGTTATAATCTTTGTATTAATTATTGTTTACAACCATACATTTTAGCATATTTGAATGGATTTCTGATTACAGCTTAATTCTGCTGCTACTAATAAAAATGTCATAGATAGCACTGTAACTGCATTACACTATTAATACAACATTAAGAAATGATAGCATAAAATTGTACATTTATCTATGGATGCAGCGCCCGGTCTTATCTTCATCTGATTTGATCTGTCCTGACATTGATCTGGGGGTGATAAGGCCTATAAAGGGGTGAGTGGGCTCTCAGCTGCTCATTAATGTGCTGTTATAGGAAACGACTCCTGCAGAGTCAGGTGCTCTCAGCTGCACAAGCTATTATTCACAGTCAAAACAGTGCACTGTGCGGGGTTGCCAGATCTTGCTAAAAAAAAACAAGAAGCCTGAAATAAATTATTTTCCCGATCATCATGAGTTTTGTTTTTAGGAAAGTGTTTATGGTTTAAGGATAAGTCTTATAATTTAAAGAAAAATATATTTTTTTAAAGTGTCAAGAAAATAAATTATAATGTTATAAAGATTCCCTTAAAAAGTCAAATCTGTATATTAGAATAATTTCTGATCATGCAGGAATGAAATATATTTTACATTTTTAAATATATTAAAATAGAAAAAAACTTTTAAAAATTGTACTGTTTTACTGTACATTTGTATCAGATAAATGTTGTCTCAGTGAGCATATAAGAGTTATATCGAAAGAATAAGGGAAGAATAAAAAACAAGAGGTAAGGGCAAACAAACTACAGAGATTAATAATAATTCACAGAGTGTGGCTCAAACAGCAAGTGGGGATATTTAATAACTGCTATTAGAGACCTTTTTTGTGCTCTGGAGACCGAACACCGAGCTGCAACTTCCGACTTTTGATGGGGTGTGTACTGTAACACAGCATTTGCCACTAACCTTTGAGTTGCTGCCCTCTGCGGTGTATGTGTGGCATATCTAATTTTTGTGCCCACAGCTAGCATTTGCAAGCTGAAATACGTGACTGTGGTTGTAAATTAAGACTATAAGAAAAACAAACTACCCAAAGTCACTTTAATAAGTGGACATGGCAACACAGACACTGTGATTCAGCCCTGCCTGACCTGCATCCCTGAAGAACTGTGTTTGTGTGTGTGTGTGTGTGTGTGTGCGTGTGCGTGCGTGTGTGATTACCCAGCCCAACACTGCTGTTCTCCAGGAGGTAGCTCAGGTGGTCAAACATAGCCTTCTGGTTCTGACGGCTGATGCGACAGAAGTAGCACAGGAAGCGACAACAGCTGGCCACCATCTTGGGGAAGGCAATCTCCTGAGAGTTAAAAACAGCATTCATTTCACCTCTGCACAGACGGAGATCGTTTCCTTCACACTTCAAATTAATCTTTCATCTTTTTCGTGTGCATGTCCTCACACGGCGACTAAATGTGTGTAATGTAACATACTCCAGATATCGAAAGAACCCCCCAGACAGCTAAACCAGACTGAAATATGAGACGCGAGGCAAATACAAGCAAATATGTTTTGTAGTTCATCTGAGCAGAGAATATGGCCACCCTAAAATGTCTACAACCCATGTCCCTTTGCGTGAGGCCTCTTTAATGAGGCTGCCAAGCAGAAATGAGAGACACTGTGGCAATGTCATATCTGGCATAGTCAGTGGTATTAATTCACATCCCAGACTCCCGACAAACCCCAAAAAGGACTGGCATGAGAAGCGACCCATTCCTTCTGTTCTTGTCTTAGCTTTCGCCCTATTGCCACCCCGAATGCATAAGTAGGTATTAAGCTGTTAGACATGGGCCACCGTAGGTACTGTATCTACGGTATCTAGGTACTGTATCTTTCCATGCACTAAGTATTATCCTTTTGGATATTGTGTTTAGTTTAAGAAGGTTTGGGAGGGGTTTGGCCAAGCCGGAACGTACTAGTGTCCAACTCAGTCATAGGATCTTATTATGATCATAAACAATATTATCTGAAGTCTATACACTTACATTTATGCACTTGGCAGATGATTATACAAAGATGTGTAGAAGAAGAGCAAAATTTTAAAAAATCTTTGTAAGTACGTTCATTACAATTGAAGTCACATCATCGGGATACAATACATAAACTGAACATAACCAGAGCATCCCACCCCAGAAAAAAACACCTTTTGGCGCAGTATGACTCAAAAAAAGTACCTTATCCTTGCCTCCTCCCAGCACATTGACCATGACCTCCATTACTGTCTCATGCATGCCAAGAACACGCATCAGATTTGGATGCTGGTAAAACACTTTGTTGTTCATGATGTCCCTGAGTGCAAGAATAAGAAACACTTTACAGGGAATAACTGTACAGTTATGGGATGCTTTGATATTAAAAATCGATGACGCCATTATGCAAATTCTGTACTATTGTGCCTACTTCAAGTAAAATAAAACAGCATGTGTGTAAGTGAGTATTAGATGATGGCAAGGGCAATCTAAATGTATAGTAGGGGGTAAATCTCTTAAAGACTGTAAAATGACATTTTACCCCAGCCCGTCGATCATAAGCTGACCCTCCTCTTCACCCATACGGACACTAAGTAGTGAACGGATCTGGCCCAGTGAGGCCAGCAGGTTGATTGCGTCCCCTACAGACTTGGCACTGATGGTGTAGCTCTTCCTCAAGGCCCTGAGTAGCTCACCGACGCCATCATACTGCCTTCTCAAAAGGCTGAACATGCTGCGGACCAGTGCCGGGTCTTGAATCTTGCACTCCTGAGCCCAGGTGACCATAGTCTGAGATATCAGCTCCTTCAGGTTGGCTGGAGAAGGCAATAGCAGACACATTCCAATTGCATTGTTTAGAACTTTTTAATTAAATCTTTGCAACATAATGCTTATTAATGCTGTTACTGGTGAACTGGTGTATTGTATTATACTAATATTAATAAATTAATATGGGTGATATGGAACAGTGATTACTTATATTAAATAAAAAATGGCCCTCCATGTAGAAGAGATTTCAGACCCCAGTCATGTGTTAGGACCATTAGTGTATGTCGCTACATCTATTAATATTTCTATTCACAAATTGCCCCTGTGTGCTGTTCTTAGAATAGCTGCTCTAATCACATACTTCTCTCATCAAGAGAGAGTGCAGCACTGGCGCTTTTTATCCAACATCTGCAAATTACATCCATTTTAATATGTACCTGTCTACTAATGGCTGGTAACATGAGTCAAGTCTATGCTAATATACTTGCTACCTTAATAACCTTTTTTTGCTGATTTAAAGTTCAGTACTGATTTTCAGTACTGACATAGTAGAATTAATGTTTTTTTTTTGGTCTACTATAAATTAAGTTCTATCTGATGTTCATATGGTTTCAACAGTGATAGGACAATATTTTTGTATGTTTGTTAAAAGAAAAAAAAAGGTTTTACCTGCCCTTCTTATTTCTTAAATGGATTTAACTCTATTTAATACTTACATGGCTTTTTTCACAGCATTTTAGTGCTAATTTGGATCGACTTCATTGGGATTGTAGCTAAGATTTAGAAGTGTTTGGAAATGTTGATCTAAACCATAGCTTGCTTTAGAATGTTCTGGCTCTCAGGAGACAGTCTTTGTAACCAGATACAGCAGAACAAAGGGTATAATGAAACACTACGAAATAAAAAACGTTTGAAGAATCTATTTTTAACAAGCCTTACTAGGAGCGGCCTGTTCTTGCTCTGTTGGTTTCTCCTCAGTTTTTTGGGGACGACCTTTAATCTTGTATACCAAGGACATTAGGCGGCCTTTAAGAGATGTGTCCTGCTCCTCCTCTTCCTCTTCCATAGGGATGCCTATGTATATACACAAACATGAACATTTTATATGTATCTTTTGATTATTTTTGCTGCAAATGGCAATTCATGATATCAAGGTTGTGCACCATCCAGAGTTGAATTAATTATGCCTTTTATTGAATTTGAACTATGGTAGAACAGGCTGATTTGTAATTGAAACTTTTAAGGAAGTATATTTAAAACAAACTGTAACTGAAAGAACTTCACCAGATTATATGTAAGTATAATTTAGAATATATATATTTTTTTCTAAACAGTTATTCAGAGAGAAATAGGTTGAGAATAATGGCAACAATAGAAAGAATGGATAAATATATACCACAATGTAGTCGCAGGTCATCGTGGAAGCTTTGAAGCTCCTCTTGCAGCTCTTCAGGGCAGGTGCAATCATCACCAGCACTGAAGTTCAACAACATGTTTATCTGCAATAAAAAAAAAATAAAATATGATAAAATATGATGATTCAGGAAAAAGCATAATTTCACCACAACCAAAACTGAGAAATAATCTTTTTTAAAATATGATGGATCATGAAATATAGATTTCATAAGCCTAACCTTTAACAGAAGTTATGTAACATTGTAATGGAAATCAGCTGTAAGGTTCTGTAAGAAACCTTTCTGTTGCCCTGGTTACAAAAACAGACTAGTTTATATCAGACATGAGCTTGCATTGGCCACATAAGATATAAAAATCTACAAGGGTTTTCTCAGTTAGTAGATGTTGTGTATATTTAGAACAGGGTGAAGAGTTCTGCCAAGCGGTCCTAATATTTGCCACGGAAAATAATGAAGTGGGTGCAAAAGATGCCTCTTCTCCGTTACCGAAACAGAAGTTTAATTAAAAAAAGTAAAAATAAATGATTCTGAAAAAAGTCTTGGAGCTGTTTTAAGCCCAATTTAAAAAACAATAAGTCAAGACCTTGGCACTGGTTTATTGGTAGCACCGCTGTACATCTTCACTTAAAATCTGTTGTGATGCCAAGGTGTTTATTTTCTCACTCCCATTCACAAGGATGCAGTTTGCATTCAAGAAATTGGCGACAACAGGAGGAAAAATCCCCTGTTAACAAAAAGTGCTAATTCTGTATAATAAAACCAGATATTTTGGGAATTACACAACAAGAAAAGTGAACACAGAATGAGCTGCATGTGCTGATGACAACGGAGATGGTCTGATGTCATTCATTCATTCAAGTGTTCAAGTGTCATTAATGGTCTTTTGTGACATTCTGAGATCTATGAAGAGTGAGGCTTTATGTGAGTCTATGAAGAAAGCTTACCTGCTCTTGGGGAGGTGAGCGGAACTCTCTTGTCTTCTTGGCAGTGACAGCAGCTGACATGTTCAGGGCTTGCATCAACTCATTGTAGCGGAACTTCTGATTGAATTGCAGCTTGGACACAAAATCATCTGAGAAGGCCACTATAGCCTCAATGCGCTGCTTCAGCTCACAGTCACAGAAATAGTGCAGCAGTTCACACATCTGCACAACAAACAATCAATTTCACAAAAATCATACTTCATTTGAATGCCTATACAGTCAAGTTATTTTAGATAGAGTTGAGGCCAAAAAATTTGACAAAGTTAATTTTAAAGTATATAGTGCTGAGCTAAATAACTAATATCCTAATATCCTGCTAAATAAGTTAAAATAACTTTTGTGTATTATTTAATTACACATTAATTTTGGGGTTAATAGTCTTGCCACAGAAATGCATTATTCTGAGACTGAGGATGTGAACAGCTCCTGGCAGAACATTTGGGTTCGGGCCATCTAGTAATTATGGTAATTACAACAGTCATACTTCTTATTTCTTACTTAAAAAAAACTTAAATGACTTTTTAATGAGTTATTAATGAGATAAATAATTACATTAATAAATAAATTACATTTCTGTCTCAAGTTAAAAAATTGTCACTTCAATCACCTTAACCACAATGTGGACCTTAATTGTAAAGTAATATGCATGCAAACAGCAGATCATAATGAACAAGATAAATTACTCACCTGCCGTTTGACCGACTCAGGCAAGCTTTTCTCTAGAAGACCTTTGGGAGACTGCTTGGCCTCTTTACTCTCCTCCTCTCCGGCCTCCACAGCTTTCTCTTCATTACTGGCGGCCTCCTCTTTCTCCGCTCCCTGTTCCACCACTGCCACTTGCTCCTCCTCTTCCTTACCATCCCCAAACACAATGGGATCAACGAGAAGCAAGATGGTCCTCACCTCCTCGCTGGTCATCGCTCCCATTATCAACAGTGTGCCAATCAGCCTGAGAATCGGCACAAACTGATACTCAACGCTTCCGCCCACAGGATCTCGAATGTGGGCGCCTCCACCCTGCACGGCTTCTGTAAGCATACTGATGGCTTTCTCCTTCAGGATACCCAGGGGGATCTGGGGACTGAAGAGGGGCTGATCGCGCTTGGGGGTTATGAAATACGGAGGGGTGAAGTAGAGGCGAGGGGTCAGCGAAGTGCTCAAGCCTACGCCAGGAAGAGAGTGACACTTAGAGTCGTCAGGGAAGAGGCGGATGCTCCTTGTCTCATCTGTTACTGGGATTATAAACTCATTGTTCATCATAAGATGGGCCTCTTTGCCCGTCTCCAGGTGAATGCTGATGAGGACATTGTAAAAGCCTTCACGCAGCTGACCAGACAGGTACTGGTTATCAATGGTATACAGGAGCTGTGATTGGTCAAGATGGCTACAGAGGGCGTGAGCAACGCGGGTGTTGCCCAATGCGCAAAGTGCACAGAAGAGCTTTAATGTGTGATAGTGGAACTGCCTTAGATCTTCGTTTTCTGATAGTTCCATGATGTCGATACACCTATGGTGTGGCAAACAGGAAGTAGGTTAAGATCTTCATTCAAGCCAACTGGCTTTGGAGCCAAATGAGCACTTAAGGGGTTTTATTTCAATGAAAGGTCACATTCCTAGGAATACAAAGTTGCAAGTCATTGCATGTGGAAAACGAAGTGTATGAGTAATGCATCACCTGTTCTCCTCTGGGATATGAACAGCCATCATCTGCAGGGGTTCCAGACACTGCAACACCCAGCCATGCCTCTCACTGACACGGGCCGTCTCCACTGTCAGGAAGGTGTTGGGCATTCTGCTCCACAACACGGACACAATTGTCTGCACGTCCAGCCGAGGAGGACACTGTGGCTCTGGGTTTCTTTGTAAACTCTTAAAGATGGCTGAAGACAGGGGCATTGCATCCTGTGTGAGGATTGATGCAGATCATGTCAGTGAATTAATAATGTGTGAAATGGAGAAACTTGAAAACATTAATAGTACAGACTTACTGGGATTTTTGGAAACTCAAACTGGAAGAGGTTGGGACTCGTGGGTTGAACAAACACAGCAGGGAAGAGCTTAGTGTTAGGCTCAACCTAAAAGAAGGCAAAATAAAGTATATTCTGATACATTTGCTTGCTCTACTTGGACAAGCAAGTGTTGCACACTACTTAGGATTAATGTAAATCCAGACTGCTCAGACATGATTCAGCCTTTTAAATATTTGCTGTTGTAAGTCTGAGTCAAAATCATAGCCTGTGGCAAACTGAGACTAGAAAAGCAAAGAGATTCATTAAAATTACACTGCACTAGCTCTGTACAACTTTGGACTTTCAACCCAAAGTTGGGAATTACATTCCAAATACTTGACTTTTCAGGAGAAGAGTTCTGAATGGTAGGTCACATGATAATAACAACATGACAAATGTAGTACATCCAAAATACATTCATACTATACACATTCTTACAGAGAACATCCTTTTTGCAATGTAAAGTGCTTAACCTACTAAAACTTGAGACTTTTGTCACCACAATACTAAGTATTTTCACTCATACAAATCCTGAAATTGTGAAGTGAATTGTAGTATGCAAGCTTCGCATTATTATACGGTACGTCTCAGATGTTATTTACATCTAGTAATGTTGCTGTGTCCTATTTTTTTGAAGGTTAGGAGCTGAGATTACCTGGTATGCCGTAGGCAGGTCTCTGCCATTGGCAGTGAATGAGACCAGGCCTGAGGCCAGATCTATGGAGCAGCCAATCTCCAAATCAGTGTTACTACGGCCTGTGGAGCTGTTGACAACATCCCCAGCGCAGACCATGTAACAATTACTCCTCCTTACACTGAATTAAAAGAGACAACAAAACAACATTCAAAAAAGGAATTTCCCCTATGTCTGGGGTATATGTTGGAGTAGACTGAAAATAGCTGTGTGAAAACTACAGTAGTCTGAAATAATGGGCTGTCTTTTGTGAAGTCTTTTGAACTGACCTCTCATGAACACGTCCCCGCTCGTCTCCCAGCGTTACAGTGACGGTGCGAACTGTGCTGAGCATGAATTGCTTGCTGTAGTAGTGATAGTCTGGTGTCACCCAGCCCACCCAAACAGATGATGGATCTTGTCCAGCAATGACTCTCACAGAGTAGAAGTACTTAAGCGCAAGTACATCAAAAGCCAAATTAGTACAATAATGTTTTTTTTTTTATTATTCTCAGTGTATATGTCATTAGCATTAACAAGGTGTGAAGTATTTTTACCTTTGTAATGCTGCCATAATCAATCTTGCCACTATCATCCTTCTTAGCTCTTTGGTCCTCAGCGATCACCTCATTGATATCAGTGATCTTCCGAGGGCCAGAGTGAAACTCAACAGGCATGCTTAGACGACAGCAGACCATGTCATCATTGCTGGTCTGGGTCCCATATGTTTTGTGTGTCACCTTTAGACATGGAGGTGTATCCACAGTGCCATCTATTCTAGTAACCTAAATGAAAAATTAATGCAGCTTAAAAAATCAACTCCAGTATTTTCCAGGAGACATCAAAACATCTATTTGTACCTCAATATGGGGATGGTCCTCTGGTACATTAACAAATGTAGGCAGGCGTTTGCTGAACCACATAGTGACTTCTCGATTCATGTTAACAGCAAAGGGTTCAAAGCCTTCTTGAAGGCCACACATGGTGTAGTACTTAAAAGTACTAGCGTCTTTTCCTAAATTCATGCGACCAATTTGGGAAAGACCAAGGCTGCAGACTGGGATGAATCCTATGGTGACAATGGTCAGTGTGTATCAGTTCAAAGCATGTTTTTAAATGTTTTAATTACTTTAACAACAACAAAAAAAGAACCCTTTGTTCCTTTACTTTCATTCTTATAATACGTGATTTGCCTATATATAACATATTACAGATCCTTTATGCTTAGGATGATTGTTGTCTGTTTACCATCTTCAGCTTCAAAGTCAGCAAAGCAGAGCTCAGAACCCTTGTTGGTGATTATGATCTCTCCATTCAGGGTGAATATCATGGATTTGTCCTCCATGTTGATCATGCAGCCCACCACATCTCCTTTAGTCCATGTCCTCCCAAAGAAATGACTGCCCATATGAACCCGACGGCCCTAGGAGCAAATTTTAGAAACCTTTTACAGACTGAACATTTTTTGTACACTCCACAATTTGTCCTCAATAACTTGTCCAAAAATAAAACAAAAATGAAACACTGCCAGTATCAGATAATCACCCTGTAGCCATCAAAGACGAAGGACTGGTCATCCAGTCCCAGTTCCATATCGGGTCTGCATCCGGGCCGTGCCCAGCCCACCCGCATGTCACCTCCAGTGAGCGCCTCAAACTCAAAATACCACTTTCCTGTCTTCACAGCGTAGGTCTTCTCCACACGAAAGAGACGGATGGATTCAATGCCCTCCTTCTCTACAGTATGAGCAGCTAAATAATGGAAAAAACGGGAAAGTTACGAACAAATAAAAATAAATAAATACATATATTAGTGCTGTCAAATTATTAATTGCAATTAATTGCAAACAAAATAAATGTTTTTGCATAATATATTTATGTGTGTACTGTGTAAATATATATACACACACACACAAACAAACACACAACATATATATAGTCACTGAAGATTAAAATTATTAAAACTCACTCTCTTGATCAGGAGGGTCTATGAAATATCCATATCCAACCAGAGTACGGATGGCCTCTCGAAGACTGTCTCTGTTCGATTTTTTAGTGCGTTCATCTAATAAAGCATATGGTACCAGTCGTGGATTACGACGGTTTTTCAAATCCTTTGAATAAAGTGTGAAAATAAAAAAACATTTTACATACATTTAATTTTACTGATTTATTTTTACCATTTTTACCAAACCATTTTTAACAGGATTATCAGTGCATTTCAGGGAAAAGGACAAATCCAATCAATATTGAACAGGACATTATTACCTGCTGAATACCATAGGTCCATCCTTGTTTAATGCGATCCTTGGCCCAAACATTATGAGCATTTTCAGCCAGTTTATCAACTAAAACCTCCTGACCAGGTGTCAGTTTCACATCAGAAAGGTCTAGTGGTGTAGGTTTATAGCCATTAGCCATCATATAGCTTTAATGAGAAAAGAATTAACATTTCACAGTATTAAAACTTCTTAAACCTTATTTAGGCAAATAAAAAATGAAAAAAACATTTTAATTTCAGTGTTCAGTGTGGGTGTTGGTTTTACTTCTTGGGGAGTTTCATTTTTTTCAGGTCATCTTCAGCATTTATATTGACTTGTGCAACATGGCATCCCAAAGCAAGTAGGGTCCTGAAAAAAAACAACTTTTAGAAAACTCAGAAAATAATCTGCATAACAATACGGCCAATATTTTATGAAAGATGTGGATCGAAGTGTCAAAGACAAGTAACGCATTACAGTATTTATCAAAAGAAATGAATCTGTTTAACACCTCACTGATCTGGTTACTGCGTTTCGATTTAAATTCTGCTGAGTCTAGAGAGTCTATAGGGATGAAATTAATTTTGCAGCCACAGCTTATCAATATTTACTGACATACATTTAATTACCATAAGCAGTTAATAATAATGGCCTTATCTACAGCCCTTTACATTCAAGTCATTGCGGTAATACTCACTTCAAAGTTTCAGTTGACATTTGCAGGTTATAATTCTTTTCTGTTTCTGGCAGTTTAGAGAAATCAACAAGACAAGGGTGCTGTCTCTTGTTGTCATCTCGAACCTAAAAAAAAGCAAATATTATCAAATTAACAAAATATGATACAGTCTACATTTAAAAAAATAAAAACATTGACAAAACTAATATTAAAATGTGCCTATTATTATGTACTTCTGCTAGGAGATCGAGTTAATTTTTTTTTACACTAGTTGATGTTTAATATATAGTAGAGTACCAAAAAGTTTTCATTTTAAGCAGTGATGCATCAAAATGATCAAAAGTGATAGTAAAGACATTTTTAAAAAAAATCTAAAATATTAATATTTTATACAAAAGCATTATAGACTCTTGAAACAAAGGTATCACGGTTTCCACAAAAATGAGAAGCAACACAACTTCTTTTAATACTGACAATAATAAGAGCAGCAAATCAACATATAAAAATACTTTTCAAATTACATTTATAATGTAAACGTGTTTCACTTAAGACTTTTTTGCACAGCTGTTTGACTGATTAGCGAGTGAAATAATCAGTGCAGTGACAGGAATGAATCAGCAAGAGCTGTGATATGATTTAAAACGAATGCCATTCTGTAATTCATGACCCGTGAAGCTCTTTAGATTGATGTTGATGCGAGAGAGAATGCAAAAGCGGTTAGAATTGAATAATAGCGGCAGAATGAAAGTCGAGTTTTGCTTGCCAAGTTGATCTTGTCCTGTAACCCTGCATGTTCGCAACAATGCCACCTTGAGCCAGCTAAGTCTTATTAAAATCTGATTAATCAGAGGCCAGCTGGATCTCTGAAATATTTGTTCTTAATAAATGCTAAGATCCGGCCTCAGGAGCAACGGCAGCACTCAACCATAATTCATTTTTCTGGCAAGCTCTTGGACAGCATGCTGCTCATTAAGGTTGTCTTAACTACTGTGATACTGCAAAGCTCTGTCATCAGAGTGCTTTTCCATTGTGCTCTGCAATTTCTGGACTTACTCTCCTGCAGCGATGAGTGGAAGGCATAAAACTGGATCAAAGTAGCTTCCTTTTGCCCCTTACTATCTGAAAATGAGATCTGCATTCCCATCTGCTATGTTGCTACTTGGGATGCTTAAATATTCATTTAGGCTGCAGCCAAGGACTCTCAATTCAGGTTGACATTTTCAATTATCCTCCTCTGGGTTCCTCCAGTAGTTATAGTCGCACAGCAGCAATTATCCTCATATCAGTGCTTGTGTCATATAGAGATGATCATATTTCTGCTGAGAAATTTTGATCATGCTGTTTAATATTTTTATAGTGTGTCGTTAAATGCTTTCCTACCTTGCCGTACATCCAGCCAAGCTCTATTTTGTTCATGCCCCAGAGCTCATGGATGTTCTCAGCTAACTTGTCCCGCACATTTTCAAGATGGGGAGGCAGGACAATCTGGATCACAAGACAACAAAACAGAACAGAACAAATGCAAAGCCTCATATATCATTTAGCATAAATCAAACAGTAAAACAATTATTGACAATTGTCAACAATATAAGAACTTCTGTATGAAATAAATAAAATAATAAGAATGAATTAGAATTTTTTTATATTATTATTTTTATAAATAATTGTAAATAATTGTAAATATTATTATTTGATAGTACAGCTACATTCTATAGCCATATAGGTAAAATAATGCTGCTATGGTAATATAAGAAATATTACTTTTGTAGTATTTCATTGTAAAATAAAAAAACAAAACAAAAAAGTTGTAATATTATATAAAAACTAAACAAAATAAATAATTATTAATGATTGTATTTAATAATAATTGTCACTACAAATTTATAATAATATTTTATTATTATTATATAATATAATATTATAATTACTATTATTAATTCAAAAGAATAATTACAATTATTACTATTTTTTATAATCATAAATATTTGTATTGAATAGTATAGCTGTACACAATGACCATATTGCAGTCTTTGCAATCTTGGATTAACTGTGCTGCCATGGCAGAATTTGAGAATAGAGTATAAAAACACAGTGAATTAAGGGGACGTGGCAAGGGGTGGATTCGCTGCATGACTGCTGCTTTCTCTCCTAGCGAAAGCGTTTGTGCAGTTGAGGCGGTGCTCGCATCGCGGTCTCTGGGAGGGATGTTACCATAGTTACCAACAAAACACATCTGTATTTACTAAATAAAATGTAACACAAGTTTTGTGTTGGTGTTATTTCCTTTTTAGAATTTTTCTGGAAGCATCTACTAGCGTCTATCAGACAGACAATTATTTTACAAACTTGTACACTCACTTTTTTTCTTTTTTTTTATCGATATCTCTGAGATTTTGATGGATCACACAACTCCAGGAATTTCAGCTCAATTACATCATAATGTTTTTATCCATAGACATATATCTTACAGTACTTTCACTCACAAAATTATATTTTTATCTTTGCCAGCGCCTGGCGCGATGTGCTGTGCTGTGCTTGCGGAAGCGGCAGGATTTTGGGATCTCTGCCTCTGCGCTGCCAGCGAAACCCCCCGGGTTTTTCCGCTTGTTGCATGTCTCCCTTTGAAAAGGGAGACATGCATGTCGCTTTTACTCAGTTACTGATAATATCTCACCTGGCTGGTATCAACAGGAACAGGAATGAAAGAAGCCTGGGAGAGGAACTCTGTGGTGCCCAGCAGATCTCTAACTCCCTCCAGATCTCTTTTATACTCCTTCACAGGCTCCACACGCATCTTTTCTTTGGGGAGCAGGGCTTCATAACATGGTGCATAGCCTGCTGGAGGCAGGAACTTAAAGTCTCCATGGCGTCCACCCAACAGGAAACGGACTCTTGAGGGAAAAAAACATGAAGAAGGCATTTAAACACATGATCAATTACTTGATTAATCCTAATAGCAACACTGGGTTGTCCAAAAATATCTTGGTGCTACTTAATTTGTTTGGAGTTGGTTGAGAAGTCAAGTGAGTAATGGCCTGTCTCTGTTGATTGAACATAAAGTGTTTCAAGGCAGATACAGCGCAAAAGAAGAAAGGGTTCATTTGTTACATAGCACAGCTCCTGTATAATCACTACAGAAGTGCTACGCTCAAAGTAAAAACTGTAGAATGTTGCCCGATTGCTACAGGATGATGTCCTTATTAATATTAAAATGTATGTATGTTAAATCTAACCATATTGCTTCTTGCTATTTACATTAGAGAGACTCACTTCACCCCTGCAGAGAAACTGACGACGGGAAAGAAGAAGCCATCTACGTTGAAGTCTTCAAACATGCCTTGAACGGGCTGACCGTTAATTCGGAAAGACATGCTAGGGGCTCCGAGATCCAGACAGCAGCTCACAACATCGTCTGAATTCAGCAAGTGCTGGTTAATAGAGGCCACGGCCCGTGGGATTCGCCCTATCAGATGTGGACAGAATTGAAAATTAGTGTATTTTGTGGATGCTACTGTCAAACAAAAGTATCAGAAATTATTTAAATAAAGTCATGGCCATCTATGCATTTTTTATAATGTCATGTTAGATCAGGCAGTGAGGAACATGGGTAAAACAGCCTATAATGTACCTGACCACAGATGAAGCCCATCAAAACTGTAGGAGTAAAGATCGTCACCCGCACCGTTCCCTCCCCAGCCCTCTCCACCCCCAGGATAGGGGGCGTAGCCTTTGGTGGTGGCCCAGCCAACACGAAGGTGGGTGGGCTCACTGGTCACATAGTGGTCTACTTGATCGATGATCAGCTCAAAGTACCATTTCCTATACTGTGCCGAGCCCTCACTCATGCCCAGGAAGATGTTGGGTCTCATACTGTAAACAAACACAGTAATTAATGAAAAAATAAGTACAATCAAATATTAAATAAATGCATTAATCGAAGCTAGCAGAAAAAAAGTCAATTGAGAAGGTTTGTGTTTCGGCAGTAACTATCAGATTGAGTGAAAAATCTCATAATTGAAGTTTTTGTCTTGTGGTCAAGTAATAACTCTTGTATTTTGTTGGTAAATACTTTTTGACATTTGTTTGGAAATACACCACAATACTGGAGTAAATTAGAAAACAGCTTCTGGTTTATGCAGGCCTCAGGCAGAAATCTAAAATAAAAAAATTGTTCACGATAAAAACAGGTCTTATTGATCTAAAATAAAATTGGAAAATAAAATAAAATCCAATTTAATCTAAAACAGAAAATAAGCAATATGCAATGTTTCTACTTGACTAAATCATGTTTAAAGGTATTCACAATTTTTGCGATCAGTAAGATTTTTTTCTTTGAAATCAGTACTTTTATTCAGCAAGGACTTATTAAATTGATCAAAAGTGTCAGTGAAAGATAAAAAATCTAATTCAAACAAGTGCTGTTCTATATTAATAAAACTGCTAAAGCATTATGTGCCTATACTGAAAAATCTATATTAAAAAATAGATTAATTACAGAAACAAGACATTTTAATACATTACAATATTAAAATTAAAATCTATTATTCAAAATTGGAAGTTTGGAAGAGACAATTGTTAAAAACATTTAAAAAACCTACCAATCTCAAACTTTCTGAACAATAGTGTATTTTTGTGAAAAATATGCTAAGACTAAGAAATCCGTGTTTGTGTGGGTTTTGGTTTGTCTACCTTTGGACATCATTGACCAATCGTGTCTGGAGCAGCAGGTCTCTCCTGGGAAGCAGGTGGTCACAGATGAAGTTCTGATTGGCTCTCACAGCCACACCATTGCAGACACACAGAGAGCAGAGAACATCTAGAATCTGCAAGCGAGTATGGAAGACATTTTAATAATGCTGTTGTTTTATTGCTTTAAAGTCATTTTATAATGCACTTTTTCCCTACGCACAACTTTATAGTATTTTCACTGCATATTCTCCAGTGTATACTTGAGAGTGTTTGCTGGCATAACATGCTGTGCAGCTCCTAGAATGTATTTACAAGTTTACATGACCCACATTTTATAAGACAGAGGAATTCTCAAGTCAAGTAGCAAGGGTCTACACCTGCCCCTTGTTAAAATGTCTGAATGTTTGCACCCCGAAAACTAGGGTGAACACATGGCCAGGGTTTCAAAACTGCCTAAAATGTCTAGGATTTGGCTTTGTTTTCCTATTGAAGTGCTCTACAGTCTTCATAAAGTACAATATATGCACATATTTGCATTGCTTTGGCCATTCTCTGTAGATCACGATTGGTTGATTAAGTACAATACATGTACGCTATTGGTCAAGCTACTTTTCAGTTAGTACCTTCAACAATAGAAAAACGACAGGAAAACAAAGCCAAACCCTGGTTATTTTTTTACAGGAAGAAGAGAACAAATAATTATACTACCTAATACTCGTGAGGCATGTTTTTGCTTGCATGAAGTTACACTACCTTTCAAACATTTCAGGTCAGGAAAATAAAACTGATCAAAAGGTAAAGACATTTGTAATCTTAAAAATTCTGTTTCTAGAATGATTTCTGAAGGCTCTTGTGACAGTGCAGATGGGAGTAAAGGCTGCTGATTCAGCCTTGCCAACAAAGAAATAATTTAAATATATTAAAATAGAAAACAGTTTTAATGTATTTTTGAAATAAAACAAATGCAGGCTTGGTGACCATAACCAACCGTCGAGTTTTGAATGGTAGTGTATACCCCCTATAATACAGACATATACAGATTTACACAAAATGGAAGATAAATGTAAGGTTTTATATACAGAACTGGAAAAAAACTGCATTTTCAGCTCTTCATATAATATTTATAGTATTCAGGGTGGCAGGTATTAGTTTCCATCTTAAGGCTTTGGTAGGTCAGCAACATCCTTTATATTCCACACTCATCTGTGTTTGTTGGGTGTGTGTGTGTAGAAACAGCAAATGCTGACCTTGTGGTTGCGTCCATGCTTGTATAGCAGAGAAATAATGGATTTGATGTGGGCCTTCTGGATGATGTTCAGAGATTCTGGACTCTCGATTAGGATACTATGAAGCACCTCTAAAATGCCTGTATAGAATTGCTTTATTAATATTGCATCGCAGTAAACACAAGGAATGATAAAGGCATTATATAATTAGATAGCAGAGCGTTATTATTAAAACAAATTACTATAGATTTTTTTTTTATGAAAAATATCTGTCCTTTGCTGCTATGAATCTATAATAGTGCTGTGACGTGGAGCTTGAGCTAAAATCATTGATCTGTGCAGATACTGACGGTTGATCGCTGAGTTTATGTCTACGTAAGACAGACTGGGTTAATGTATAAGGCCTCTGTAATCAGTGCTAATGTATGTGTCCGATTTGACGTATAGTGGTATTTACCTGATGAGGACTCCAATCGCTCGAGCTTGCTGACCAGCCAATCCAGCTTGCGAGAGAACTGTGTGCAGTTGGTCCTGTTGCCTCGAATCAGAGCAGCTAATGGACAAAAATCAATGGCAATAAGCTCAATGTTACACCGTCATTCTTACATACCTCACACTAACCCCTGCAAATCCCTTTTGCTATCCTTCACACAAGGCTTCCCACCAAAGTTGTGATATTCTGAAACAAATGCACCTCTGGTGTGAGTAAAATACTAAATGGGAGTAATCTTAAACTAGAGTGTATTTCCCGGGGAGCAATCAATCAAACTCAAGCCCAGAGTTAAAGGCACTTTGTGGAGAGATTGTCTAGGCAGTTTTGACGCCCAAATACCCCGAAATGAGCTGTTTCCTGAGGCAGCAAACGCATCCGTATGGAGATGTTAAAAACTGGCTGTTGTCACCACCATAATGCATCATGCTACTGTTGCCAGACAGGCTCAGCACGGCACCTCTCGAGGGTGACCTCAACGACTCTGAGCGAGCAAAATTCAGAACGAGCCTCGATGGGGGCTCTGATAAATGCCAAGCCAGCCAAGGTGAACTGAGGAGAGCGTTCACGCTCACTGGATCCTTATGAGATGTTAACATTTCAAAATAACTTCAAACGCTAAAGTTTAAAACTTTTATCACTCCAAAGCCAATGTATTTTGAGTGGGTCTGTGGTTAAAACAAGCGCAAAATATTTTCATATTTTTGCCCACAATATGAAATATAGTAGAATTACCCACTCATACAACAACTGGCTAAATGGGACTACAGAGGATGGCAGGAATATAAAGAGCCAGATTTACTAAACAGGGCAAAATATCATCACGTCAATCTGCCTTTTTAAAACCTTGTGCTTATATTCACATTCTATTAAAGAAAATTCCAGCCTCTAGATTTTAAAATTGCGTTGTGCATATGTGATGTAGTTTGCTTATAGTCTAACTTTTAAAGGTTTTAAAGGCCGAGTGTTCATTTGTGAAGATTATCTTGATGAGCAAAACAAGTGAAAAATACAAACTTGTTTTCTTAAAGAGTTTTTTCTGCAATAATCAAGTGACTTTTTGCCAAGGGAACCAGGAGGATGCTAACTTTTGTGTTGTAGCCCTCGATATATAGAAGTAGTATTAAAAAATGCTTCAGGAGAAAAATTGAAACAGTAGCAGAAATGAAGTGCTCTTCATATAAGATTTCTTAGACAATTTTGCTTCAATTTAAACTTTTTAATATCTTGAACAAGGTCTTCTTTTTCTAACTGTACGTTTGCCCTCCATAAATCAGGCTGGGAGTCAACAACAAGGTGATAAAAGAGAATAGAATTGCTGTTTAACTGCCTCTAATAACTGTCATGTCTCTCCATCATCACCCTCGGTGAACAGCTGAAGGCTGCAGACGTGTGATTGAATTCTTACCCAGAAGCTCATAGAGAAGGTTGAGAATGTCCTTCCAGGCCTCTCCGGCCTCCTCGCCTGCTAACTCCTCAAACTCAGCAGCACTGTTGTACACGTTTAGACGATCGATGCAGTGAGAGACCAGGGTAAGCATTCCCTAAAATGATCATAATAAGTGTCAGCCTGTACACCTTCATTATCATGAGCCTAATATGACACCTGTGAGTTGTATTTAACCTCTTCTTTGAAGAGATCTTGGCGCTTGATGAGAGATCGGAGCTGCCTCTGTTTCTCCTCATGTTCGAGCTCAGAGTCAGGCTGCTGAAAGTACACAATGAGGTCGTCTAGTGTCTGCAGCACTTCACACACAGGCAGGGTCACCTCTGTAGTTTTCTCCCCATTCAAACCATCCAGACCCCTGAGGCAAAGAAAAAATATTAAAATTACAAACATTTATTTCAATAATTATTTAATACTTTTAAATATTTTAATGCTAAAAATGTAATAATGCACTAGTCATGCTATGTTCATGTTCCAAATGGCCTTCGTTGACTGTGAGGAGACGGACGTTTGTTTTGTACTAGGCTGCATTTGAGCCTTCTAGTCTCCTGTACCTGATGAACTGAGTGAAGAGGCGAGTGGTATTACGAATGATGCGAGCCGCTCGGGACTCCTCGTGCTGGCAAAGCTGCAGAGTCAGCCCATCATCCATATGGCCCTCAAGAGAAAGGACGGCCTGCACACATCGTAAATGTACATTAACACTGACTGCAAGTAAAACAGCTGACTTGGACCTGATCTCGAACCATAAAAGTTTTAATTGAATTTCAGAGTATTAACATTTGCAATTTTTCACTTAATTATGAACATCTTATCATTAATTTTCAGAATATTTTTTTTATCATGTAATTTTGTTCATTTTCTTATGCTTTGATTAAATTTAGCATGCCAGAATTTAAATTTGGACCCAGAGTGTCACATGATCCTCCAGAAAATATACTTATATGCAGATTTATTTTTTTCTTACTGCAAAAGTTTTGCTTAAAATTTGTACATTTGCACATAATCCACTGTCTACCTCTACACAGCTACTTTTTAACCTGTTTACATTGTGCATGCATACATATATTATATATTTTATTCTATATTTGATATTTTATTATCATAGATTATTGTTATTTTAAGTATATTTCTGTTGTATTTATTTCTACATTTAAATACATTTTCTTTCTCTTTTGGAATGTACCAGACTAACATTTCACTACAAGTTGTACTTAAAATATATGTGACAAATAAAATCTTGAATCTTGAAAATAAAATGTTGCTTAATGTTTTGTAATTAATGCACATCCCAAAAGTGTCCTTGTCAACAAGGGTTTTGTCTAACAGTTCTTCTCTATAGCATTTGGAAACATTGGACAGTCTTTGGGTTTTATTTTCAACTTGGCACCTCCTCCTCACATGAATGGAAAAAGTCTATCCAGCAGACTTCATAAGCTACAAAAAATGAAAGAGTGGTTCAATATTTTCGAAGTGAAAATCGAATCGAGTGTCACCAAAGTTACGACTTTGGCTGCCTGGGCTCTGCGTAAAGGTGGCATGCTTTTTCTGGCCTTTAGCCCAGACTTAAGCTGCATACCACAGCGCTGGAAAGATGTGCAGTCCATGTGAATGTGTAATCCTGACCACTCCCCAAAAACACACTGTCACCATGCCTACCTCATTATCACATTTAAACCATGGCCTCGTATATCCTACACTCTACACAGAAGCCACTGCGGTTAAGCCTGAGCCAACATTAGACCATCCTGTGAGCCCCATAATCTTTAACGGGATCATAACTTACAGCACATGATGTCATTAAAGATGTACATGCCATGCAAAGTTGCTGTAATAATGTAATCTCTTACCCTTCTCTTCAGTGGTCCCAGGCGAGAAGATTTGGCATCAGGCGCCTGGTAGGACAACCACAGGCCCGTGGACACATGCATGATGAAGCAGACGGAATCGCCGTATTTGATCTCCGCCACCCCCATACCATCAATATCACGCTTTGGGCCGGAGTCAATCTTTTCCTGCGAAGGGAAAGACAAATCGCATGAGTACTGCCTTTGCTGTGCCAACTATTATCATCTGTTCAGTTTGGACAGTCACAGTCAATAATTTTGTGAGCCTAGTTTGAGTGTTATTGAGATAAAATAGACAGTAGAACGGCTTGGTTTGTGACCTCTCGGTTTGTTGCAGCAGAGGAGAGCTAATAAAATTCCTACATACAGTAATAATGCACTGAGGATTAGTAATTGGGAAACAGATGTAGCAATTACAGACTCTAAGCACTGACTAGCAGAGTTACAATCTAATCAAGCCAATTTGTCCAACAGCTGATGCCGTGTAACTCTGAAAGTCATTGATTCATTTGATTTACGTTTTTTTTGGACACTGAGTGCACACTGAGTGCGAAATTTCCATGTGCATTTTTCAATTTTTTCACAATCGTCATCAATTCCTAATAAAATGCATGCAAATGCAAATTTATATTTTTATTTACTTTTTAAAATATTCTACAATTATATTTTGGTATATTAAGCTGGTATTATTAAAGTCTATAAACTGAAACAACTAATTTTGTGCTTAATGCACTTTAATTTTAATGGCCTTTAATAGTAGTCTAAAAGTATTTTTTTATAAATTTGATTAAGTTAACGCAGAACTATTGAAAGTGTTCTTCAGGTACACTTTATATAGCTTGAATTATTCAAAGATCATACAATCCTCGTTAATTAACATTAAAAAACATTTCAGGTTTATTATTAAGAAATATGCATTGTGCAAAAGCACCACTCCAATTTTCTTGACTCGAGCAAAATGTCACTAAATATGTTAATAGATCTGAACTATAGTGGATATTTAAAAAATGTGTTTTATATATACAGTATTACTTTTTACTGGGGTATAATTTTTTGTAAAAATTTAAAGTGGATGCAACTTTATATAGATTTATATTAGAACTATACTTTATATAGAAGTTTTTTATACTAAATTTGTATTAAAACATACACTATATTTTGTCTCCACTATTAAAACAGTGGGTCCTTTAAGGTTTACTAATGACTCATTCACTTACATTGTAAGTCCTTCTATGTAAACCAATCGAAATAAGTTTTGGTAATCACTAATGTGCTACAAAATCTGCTGGATGAGTTTAACTTATATTATTTTGATCTATAGAAACTTTAAAATAAATGGATCAAACCTTGCTTGACCGGAAACAGAAGGCTGTAGCAGTGGTATCAGACTTCTCTCTGTCCAGCAGTATCAGGCCATTGTCCTCTGTCTGGCCCAGGTAGTGACCGGTGGAGAGATGGCGGAGACGGAAAGGCTGACCCCATCTGATGTGACTCCCGCTCCAGCTACAATTCAAGAAAAAGACTCCCCTCTGAATGTGCATCTTTTTAATTTTCCACACAACCTATTAAATATGAGATGTTAACCATTTTAATGCTTAATCGGTAGGACTTTGCAGAAGAACTTTTAGATTTTCTAACAGTCATGGATTAGATGCACTGCTCACTGACCTGACCTTGAACTACCCTTTTGGGCATAATTGGAAAAGACAGGGAAGGAACAACAAGTCTAGGTCATCAAACATTTACCGCAGAGCCCCAAAGGCTGTGCGTGTGTGTGTATGTGTGCACACACAAATGAGATAAGTAAGTGCTTGATTTCACCTTATCCGAAGAGGCTCCAGTCTCCATAAAGACCTGGCCTTGGACCCTCCTTTGCCTGTCTCATAGTTTACCACTCTATAGGAAATAATATCATGTCATGTCAGATTAATAGATAGATAGATAGATAGATAGATAGATAGATAGATAGATAGATAGATAGATAGATAGATAGATAGATAGACCTCTGTTGCTCTTGGCTTTGCTCAGATCCTGGTATGGTGAGGCTCTCATCGTGCCCGTGGAATAAGCGCATCACATGCCCACCCAGGAGAAATCCTACAGAGACAAGAGAACGGCGAGGCAACTCTTAATACCAGCTGTGCTCTTAAAACTAATACAGTAAGACAAAAGTAATAGATTTAGATTTTTGAACTCACCCACTTCCATGTTGCTTCTGGAGCAGGTAGGCTGAACATTCCACAGTGTTTGCATGAATGAAGCATCCACTTGAATACTTCCATTGGAGATGGAGAGGTGCTACAAAACAGGAAAACACACAAGTGTTTTACCAAACTATCTATGCATTTGTGTTTGTACTTGAACGTGTAGAATTTATAAGAGAGACAGCGGAAAAGCAAAAGAGAATAGGAAAACTGGCATGTGGCCTTGATGCTGCCAGCCTGTCCGTGTTGTCAGCAGAGTTACAAATCTGTTTTTAAAAGATTACTGTCTAGAAAACACAAACAGTGACTGTCTTTCCCAAGACTACAAACACTAACTCTCTGCATGAGCAGCTCTGCAACCCGTTCCAAGAGACTTCAGTTAATTCATAGCTGGAAGAAAAACAATGCAACTGACCTAAACAAATTGGGAAATTCTGTTAACAATATCTGTATTATACAATGGATTTCAGGCTTATGAACTATTTCTGAGGAATTTTGAAAGACCTTACGTAATGTTTAGAATTATGTTTGTTAAAATGTACACTAGAATTCAAAGTTGAGGGTATTATATTAGCATTTATTTGAACAAAAGAGACATAAAAGATATTTACATTGTCATCAATATTTCTATTTCAAATAAACGGTTCTTTTAAAGCCCCATTCACACCTAAAATGATAACTATAAAGATAACAATACCTCAAGCTTGTTATAGCATTCTTTTTGGGTGACAATATTTTAAAAAAAAGTTAAATTTAAATTTGGAAAGTTAAATTTCTCTGTGCCTTTATCATTATAGCTGTGGTGTGGACTCTGCTATTCTTTATATTGAGAACAATAGAATTATATCTTTATTGCTATCTTTATATCATATCTTTATATATTTATACAAGTGAATACCTTTAATATCTAAATACTCAAAAATATCTAAAAAAAACACCTTTTAAAATGTATTAAAATAAAAAAAGTTATTTGAAATTGTTGCATATGGTAGTACATTTCATAACAAATATAATCCTATATTTCTGAAATGTCTGTCTTTTTGTGTTTTAGAGGGTCCACTCCCCTCCTGTACATATAGAGGAAGTCATCTCTCTGTTGGGAGGCTGAGCACATCACCATGACAACTTACTTGATTAAACCTGATGGTCTCCCTCTGTATGAAAGAGGTATATTCACTGTCAGCACATCTGGCAAAGCCATCTTGCCAGACACAAATTAAATTATAATGAGAAATTATGGAGGAACTTTTTCTTTTCCATTTGCACTGCTTAATGTTAAAAGTTTATCTGAAAATTCTTAAATGCTGACTACGGGGGCTTAAAACCATTAAAGGAATAGATTAGCCAAAAAATGTCAGTTTGTAAGGACAACACCTGTCCAGCTCCCAAAAGGACAAAGAAACAATTACACGTTAAACAACATTAAAAACTCATTTTGAAATTCTGGATGAGAGAAATTACACGTTCTACATACACAAAGCTATCATATGAGTTCAGAAAACTTGTAGTTAGATGTTGGACTGTTTATACTGTGATTTAGTGGAAGACATGTATACTATGACTTGGTATTGTATGGACATTGCTGCATTGTACAAATCAGGTACTTACCAGGTACCTCTCAGAGGATACGCTGACCAAGATGAGGTCATCTCCAATGCGCACCTTCTCACCCTCTGACCTCTGCTTGGAAGCCGGGTGAATTGTCCACCAACAAGCTTCCCCTTTGATAGTACAAATCGTAAGTACGAGGAAACTGATCAGATGTAAATAAAGATTATCCATGTCCGGCAGCTGTTAATGATTCAGTCAACCTTTGACCTTGATGAACTATGATCACCAAAAGGAACTTTCTGGTGTTTACAAACTTAGATATTGACACTGATATTCATGTTCCTCTATTTTGGGTGACACAATACACAAAAATAGTAAGATATCTGTGTTTAATTTTGGATCTCTTTTCAAAGCTTGGGAAGTAGTCCTAGCACTGCATCTGTCACCTACGGTTCAAATGTCAATCACAGCCGGAAATAGGCCTGAAAGGGATAATTCAATCAAAAATGAAAAATGTATCAATATTTTAATTGATGTAGTCCAATGAAGCAAACCTACACATAACACTGCATATTTTAAATGTGATGTTTTTAGTTATGTTAACTATTATTACTATTATTATTATTATTATTATTATTATATTTTTTTTAAATAAAAGAAAAGAAAAACATTAAAAAATGTGGAACATTTTTGCCTTGGAAACTACACTGAAATAAGCTCAAGATTAATTACTTAAATTACAACAAAAAAAAACAACAACAAACAAACTATAACTATTTTTTAATTACACAATTATTAAAAAAAAAAGATGTAGATGTAAATTATAATCTAAAAATGTAAAAAAAAAAAATTTAAATGTTGACAAATACTAGATTAACACTGTTGTTGTTACCTGTTGAATCCTCCTGAAGGCCCACATCAAAAGACAGCTTGTCTGTCAGAGACCTGGAAGTTTTTAGGCATGTGAGATACTATGGGAAAACAAAAAAGCAAGTGTAAATTCTACAATCAAACTATGACAAATAAGGTTCTCTATACACTGCGGGACTGCATCATGGGTAAAGACCCCCAGAACACCAAGTTCAGTAAGCTTTGTAGTTAAGGTTCATCGATAATATAAACACATAATTATCATATTAAAACATAAGCCGTCCTGTCATTCGTGATGTTGAAAGTATTTTCACTTCTCCCCGTCTCCCCCCAAATGTACTGCAGGGATTCACTGATCATGAAGTTGACGTGTGTGAGCCGTAAGCTGTGACAGGCTGCCTAATCCTTCTCCCCACTGGCTTCAATTTGTGTGGCGCATTCTCACCATTCCACTGAAGGAATGCCTAAGGAGGATGGCGTGACCGTAGAGCAGTGTCCGATGTCCACCTCCCTGTGCTGCCTACAGAAGAGAGAGTAAAATGTTGTAAGTCAAGGCAAGGGTTTAGAGACGCGGACCGAACGGTCACTGTTAAAATAAAGAGTCACTGAATCAGAAACACTGGCACTGGGGAGAACATGCTGGACGGATGTTAAAAGAAAATTTCTCGTTCATTTTTTGAACGAGAACAAAATTTCGTTGTTGTACCGTAGATGAGGAAATGTGTGGAGCATGTGGAAAAAAGGCCCACAAGTAAGAACAGAGTAAATATACTTACCCGTCTTATAAGCCTCTGAGTGCATAGGGAAAAAAAGATGTTTCTTTTAATTAAAAAAGATATTTATAATGTAGAACCTCAGGTAAAGTCTGCAGCCGGTGATACTGTTCGCTAATCATTCATGATCAACCATAATAATTACTGCCACATTTGACCACAATATCTGAGTGTTTCATCTGAACCCCTCACCGAAAACGAATGACTTTGACAAAGTTGAAACTTGTGTTCCCTACTGCCAGCTGTTGCTGTAAGAGTATGCCTGCTGTCTTGCTGAAACATCAGATGATAAACAACAGTCCTTGGCTGAGTCTCTGTGATATTGCACAGTTTGGCTGCACATTTAACCAGAAACTGCCACTTCTAGACAGTTTTAAGTTGACAGCCTACTAAAAACGGCAAGATCTCTGGACTGCTGGTAAAAAAAAAAGAAAAGAAACCAACCTAAAGAAACCATCCTGATGTTAAAAAAAAGAAAAAAAAATGAACATATACTACCATTCAAAAGTTTGGGTTTAGTATGATTTGTTGTTTTGTTTTGGAAACAGAAACTAAAGCTGCGTTTATTTGATTACAAATGCAGCAATGATACAGCAAAATTGTGAATTATTATTACAATTCCAAAAAAAAAAAAAAAAAAAAAAGATTCTGTGATGACAAAATAAATTTTCAGCAGCCATTACTTTGCAGTGTCACATGATTCTTCCGTAATTATTTTATCATAATAATATAGCGCTCAGATTTCTTATTAGTATTAATATTGAAAGGTGTTTTTTTTTCTTTGTTTGGTTATTTTGCTTATTATGTTTTTTTAAACAACATAAAAGTCCATTTCTATCCGACTTTTTGAACGGTAGTGTAGTTATTTCTGATGTAAAAAAAAAAAGAGAAGCAAAACATCAAAAGAAGAAGCCAAAAAAGACAAGCATTCATTCTGGAATCAGCATTCCAGATCATTTCCTCGTCATTGGTACTCCTGAAATTTGAGAGTGTTAGAGTCCAAATGCAAGAAGAAACAGTTCACATCTCAAACTACAAATAATCAGCACAAAAAAGGCATTAAAAAATGAATTCATTAAATAAATGATACACATCAATAGGGATTTTTACAGTACTATATGGTATGTAACTCTTCTGCATAATGCTTCTCCAACAGAACTCATTCTCTCCAGGACATTAATGTTAGCGAAACAGATACACAGCACAGAGCCAATAAAATATATGCTGTGACAATCTCATTTCAAAATGCTGCAGTAAAAAAATAAACATGAGATAAAATACCGAGCATGCCATTTAGTGTTGAAGGGAAGGCAAATAAAGCATCTAAATGGCCCTGTTCAGAACATGCTTAGCCAGTAGATTTTATTCTGGGGTTTGCATAATTCAGGGCCACTAGGTTCTAGGTTTGACAAGTTAATTCATCTTCTTTGGGCTACAGGAACGATTTCACACTCTCAATCATAACATAAAAATGGAGAGAGGGAGACAAGCCTGAGATAAAGGAGAGAAACCTTGATTCTCTGACACGGGTTAGCAATGTGAACTTTATTAGTTGAGTTATTCCACACTTAAAAAACATGTTTAGTTAAAGAAGTGGTTGGGATGCTTAAAAAGGAGCAGTAGGTATAATTATGTAAGTAAAATATTTTTTTACATAATTAAGATTGACATTCATGCATACTCTTTGGTCAACAAATTGTGAACATACCCATTGCTCATGATCAGGATTCTTGCAACGATGAACAAAGATACAGATATGATTAAAAAGGCATTTGGAAAACCCTCGTCACTTTAGCACATTCAATACACTATGTCTCGGCAAATTAATTAATTAAACATAACTCTTGCTACTATTTTTAGAAATGAAAATCCAATAATTATATTGGTTCGATGCTAGATATAATGAACCGAATGATGCCAAATGATGAGGCAACCCGTGAGCAAAAACACTTGAAATAACTTCAGTGAATTGTATATTGTGAAGTACATTTTATTAAAAAATTATGAATTAAATTAATAAATAAAAAATTTATTTCACCTCCTACACGCGACTGAAAGCATAATAGACATGGGGCGGTATAATTAGTCTATGCAAAGCAGAAGGTGAGGTACCATACTATCATAGACATTAAAAAGATGACAATATTTAATCAATTTATGACAATACATACCTCACCTGCATTTGTTAGTAAGTAGATGTTTAAATGATTAAGGGATAATGGATTTGCATTACTGCATTGCACTATCATGTTGAAAATCTACATCAATAATAGCATCTGAGGAATAACATCCAAAAAACTCTCCAAATCAGATCTGCCAGTTAGAAGTCTAGTTTTCTAATATCAGTGTCATCATTCTTGATTACTTACCCTTGGTCATATAGAACGCAGAAGAACTAAAGTCAAAGGAGTCATTTTGACAATATATACAAACGGTCTTTCCATGACATATATTTCCCTATTGACATTCAAATGCACTCAAAAGTAAAAATGTTTTAAAGGATTCTTATTAGAAAGGTCTAGATATATTCAGCATAGTAACCCTGTAATGATTGAGTTTTGTTTACTTACTCCTTCACCGCTCTGCCCGGCGAGCATCTCCTGCAGAGCCCGCACTGAGAGCGACTGCTCCAGCACAAAGTTACAGATGCATAGGTCAGGAGGAAAATACTGTGGAGAGAGAGAGACGTTGTGGGTGTAGATTCATATTTGTTTTTGATTATGGATAAACTCAGTTAATTGGTAGGGCGCTTATATTTACAGATTAAAGCCCTTCATTAGTCCTAAATAGATGTTCTGTTTCCGATATGTGTTCATTAGGATTAGCTTGAGAGGTCAGTAAGGATTAACATTAGCAAGTGGTGAGCTCCACCTTTGGTCGAGAGAAATCTTCTCCCACCCCGCATCTGTTTATCAGGCTGCTATTTAAAGCCCCTCGACTGTCTGGTTCAGCTATCCTGAGAAAGTGAACATTCTGTCACCTTCTGATAACTAGAGTCTGAATCATGAACAGTCTTACTGAGTGTATATGCTTTAAAAGAATTTCCCTAACGTCTTCCTTTGTGTTGAGAAGTGAGAGAAATCAGCCGTGACTTATGGTGACCAGAGCCCTTTCAGGTTTTAATATGACATGTGAGTGGGGAGAATGCGCTAAGTGGAGTGACAGATGCCTCTGGGGAAAGTCATCCGCAATCATAAAATACAAAGTGAAAATGCTATAGAGGTATTACGTCTCAGTCAGGTTAAAACATCTCTCACATGTACCCTAGGAATTATTTGTTTACATATTTTAGCATTTTTAATAAGAAAAGTTATATATATGTAAAACACACAACGATGATATATGTAATAGTAAAATATATTATAATAAATCAATCTCATTTGTGTGTGTGAGAGAGATACATTTATTATATATTACTATAACGTATAAATAACGCATATCACACATAAGGCTCAATGATTAACTTGATTATGAAGCATATATATGAACCCTAACCTCTATGTATGTGTTTCACATAAAAATGCCTTTCTATTTATATGTTATATATGCATCTGAGAGATCAGGGAGATGGTAAAGCAGGGGGGTAATGGCTGAAAATTTAATCTTCTACGTCACTCAGGCAATTACAGCTGCAGATGTCTCAGTGTCATTCAGGGTTATGCATTATGCATTGCACGTGAATCCACAAGAATTCATTTATAGATACGCACAAATACTTTATATGATAATAGAAAGATGATCATCATTATCCACCTTCATTTTTACAATGTATGAAGAAGGTCAGGCTCAGTAGATACACCACACATAACCACAAAGATGCCCACACATCTTCTACTGCCTTGCCTCCTGATGCATGGAAAATATGGTGCAGAGCACTAGGATCAATTTCTGTTGCCATGGTTTTCAACTACATGAATCTCTTGCCATTAATTTGATGTATTGCTAGAGGACAACATATCAAAGGCACATATGTATAAGTCTCTCTGCTTCACTCTACATGTATTTTTAACCATGCAATTGTGTTTAAAATACTGAATACTGAAGGAAAAACATATTGCGTAATGCTAAAATGATGCACTTGTATATTGTAGCTGTCGAAAGCTGTTTTCTAAACTGCTTCGCTTCAGTCTCTGCATTAGTGTGGGAAGGTTTAGGGATATTGGAGCAGTGATTAGTTTCTCAGAACACATGGGGCTTTACCTTTGCCTCTGATGTGGGCTCTAGATAACACAGGCGGTTGCCGAGTCCCTCTGCTGAAAGGCAGAATTTGCGATTCTCCTTCTGAATTGCAGCGACACACTGCAGCACCACCTCATCATCCTGTCAAGGCAAAAACAATTAATTTAACGTATGCTTAAAAGCAAAAACACACCAAACACTTTCACTCAATGCAGTCCCGAAATCTTAACACAACATAAACCCGAAATGCGTCATTTCTGTGAAACCAACATTTCCAAGCGGCACAGCAAAAATAAAGTCTGTTTTCAAACATGTTTCCTAGCCACACCCCCTAACCTGCTATTGGCCAGCCAAATAAATAATCCCGCCCAACACTCACACCATTGGCCGAGCCCCTGTTGCTGTCAGGCTGGTTGGGAGGCTTAACGGGGGCAACTTCTCCCAAAGTGTTTACAGGATATAAACTTTTCTAATATTAGAAAAATACAGACTTCAGTTTAACACCAGCAATGCTAAAATAGCTGTCAATCACTGATAATATGAAACATAAAATACATTTTTTACAAATAAAACACCTACAGATACAAAAAAACACTTAGGCTATAAAGAAAAGCTAAACTTCTGTCAAGTCACAAACACATTAGTTTAAATAAATGAATGATGTAACCGCTAAATTATCTCAAAGCTGTCACTGGAGAAAAGGAAGAAGAGTAGACACAGTTATGCCATTAGAATCTACAATCAATCTCTCTACATCCTCATTCTCTCTGAGGAGGAAAATACTGATTTCTCCTCATTTGCGTTTCCTTTTCTTGTGTGCCAGCTCACGTATCTATTAATCCTAGCTGATGGTTGCCATGGTTCTGATGAACATCATCAGAGCTGTAACAATTCCTTAACACAGTCACAGAGTGTAAGTTCATATTTTATATTTATCAGGTTTAAGATGCGTTAATGAGATGAGAGCTAGCAAGAATATCCAGCATTCTGAATACAGACATAATAGCCTGTGTGTATTCGGGCTTGAGTTATGTTAATTAAAGTAGGCTGTCTAGCTCTGCTGTCTAAGCTATGGTTAAACTGAAGAATGACAGCAGGAACTGTGTTACACTGACAGTAAAGCAATGGAGCGCCTAGTAATGCAGACATAATACGGATGCCAAACCAATCTGATGTAAACAAAGAAGCATTTTTTTGTTACATTTCCTAAACAATTTATAATCAATTCAAAATTCTAAATAAAATGCACACATGTATAAAATATCCAAGCACCACTAAAATCTACAGTATATGGTATGCGTGGCTCTAATAGGGCCCTATAAACTTTTTTTTTCAGTTTTATTTTTACTTTATTTTTCTAATTTGTCTGAATTCCACTTTTTTTCTATTAATATTTTTTCTAAACTCTGTTTAATGGTTAAATTCTATTTTATTAAACAAAAAAAGGCATGTCTAACTATAATAATCATGAAACACACACAATTTAACAGCAATTTATTAAGTTTAAGGTCCTATGAAATACATATTTTTCAAAAATTGTATTTTTATTTTTATCAAATTCAGTTTTTTCCAATAATTCTCTGAATTCCATTTTAATGGTTTCATTAAATTGCATTAATCGAAAGTATCTCTAAATAACTGATTGAATTATTGAATTATTATGAATGCATTTACATTTGTCTGATAAATAAAATGTGTTCATAATTTTTCTGGTAAATATTGCTTAAAAACAATGTTTTAACGTGTGATGCTGCACCTTTTTACAAACAAACTAAAGTCAAATTAAATTATCAGTCTTGTCTTTGACTTTAAACAATAATCCACAGATCAACCAAGATCACTGAGCAAGTAAAGCTTGAGATTGAGACAAATTGTTAATGTCGGGTCCAACCATAAAGTCCGAATGATGATCCCTATTATATACTACTGCAAACTAAACAAATCAAAGGATGAGGGTTTGTTTTTTTCTGTCCATACAGTCAAAAAGTCAATAAGATCTAGTACTGTTTTGGATCTCAGCGCCTGGACAAAAACAATTATTATTTAATATTCATTTGTGTTCCACAGAAGGATTAAAGTCATAAAGGTTTGGAGTAACATGAAGGTAAGTTAATTCAGACAATTCTCCCTTCACGTATATAGTTATATTATGTATATAGTTACATCTCTGCTATGGATATATATTCTATATACTCTACTTACTTACATATTTAGTTCATTTATTTTTGGCAATAAAAGTGATTCTGATTAATAAACAGCATTATTATAACTGAGACAAGTGTTTGTGTTTGTGTTACACACACGGTAATCTGTAGTTGTGTGCATCTATTTACAATACAGCATTATCTACTAATGCAGCTGAGTGGTCTTTATCTAAAAGAGGAGATCTTCCCTTTCTTAGGTCCCATCTAGATCCTTTGCCAAGGAATCTGGTGAATCTGCAGCAAAGTGATCCAGGGGAGAGCCGCAAAGCCATCTGCAAAACAGCTAAGGGGCAGAGTCACAATCTATCTATAGGGGTGTTGCGTGTTTAAGATGCGGGGGGTGGGGTGAGTCCGCTCCCAATCACAAGGGCAAGAACCAGAACTCTCCAAACTCTCTGTTATGCGTTCATATTTTGCACGCATGACTGCCTGCACCTTCCGCCAAACCAACCTGTGCCTGGCAGACCGTCCCTATTCAAGCCAAAGTGGCTGTGAGTTTAAACACAGATGCAGGGGAGGAATACGTGTCGCTCCACTCCCCCCCTCCTTCACCATGCTCAGTTTGTGTCTTTAAGGACATGAACAGGTGTGGGTGTGTGGCCTGAAGACTTCAGTGGCTGTAACCCGAGAGGTCCTGATGTGCTCTGGTGCCAAATAAATGCTCACGACTCACCCGGCCCTGCCACTGACATGAACTTGAGAAAAGGTGAATACACAAAATCGCCCCTCCCACAATGCTATTTTGAAATGTACGCACATGCTCAGTTAACCCAGGTCTGGAACACGGTAGAATGTTTCAGTCGCCTGAAAGATGACGTTTCAGTGTCTCCAAACGCATCATTAATAGATTTAACAGTAAGGCCTACAATTCTGAGGCAACTAGGGAAGCTTTATTTAAGGAAATACAATTTTACTGTTTATATTACCTTCATTTATATAACCAGTATAATTTGAGTGAAAATGTACATGCTTATTTGAGTAATTTGATCAAATATGAACTGAAGAGTTAAACTGTGTCAGAATAAATAAATCTTGATGTTTCAGCTAAATGTGATAGAAAGGAATGTAACAGATTACAGTTAACTAGACATGTGCTGCTATTCGGTAATGCAATATATCATAATAATGAATATGCACTGTATTGTTATCGTGGGCACTTCAAATGCCAAAAATAATTATGCATTCTGAATTATGAATGCATTTTAAGACCACTTTTCCCATTAACCAGTTATATGCACAACACCGCTGTAAGTTGTTGAAGACACGTGTGTTCTCTAAGTAAACGAGCACGGAGGAGATACCTTCTAAACATTCATTAATCTTAGGTAATGCAAATAACACGTTGTTAAAATCAAAGTAATTATAAACGAATTGTTTAATTATAATTAATTATTTACGACTGGCAAGGTGCAGAAAAGTAAAGACGTGGTCTGAATGCTCCATCTACAGTGGTTCAACCATAATATTATGAAGCTATGATGATATTTTTTGTATGGAAAGAAACAAAATAATGACTTTATTCAAAGATTCGGCACCGTAGCATCTCCGTAGCACCATTTTGGACAGCGTCTGATGTATGCACATTACGTGCTCAGTTCTGTATTAGACACATTTTTTTTAAAATACTAAAATATTTTTTATAAATATTTTCTACTTATTCAGACTTCAGACTCCACTGACGACTTAGGACAATTTAGAGCATTTCATGAAGCTCTCACCTACAGTGGGAGTTTGAAGAGATGGTTCTTTGTCTTTTCCTCATGTCAGCTGATCTCCTTAAATAACTCAAATTCATTGCCAGCTACTGCACTTTAACAAGCAGGTGGCTCACGCTCCTGTATGCGACAGCTTAATGAGACGGTTGAATGAGCCCGCATCTTTATCACTTCCATATCTGCATCCGGTTAACTTGCAAAATCCTTCAATAATGCTCAATGAGAAAAATATGCTCACCTTGAACTACAAGTAAAAAAAACGAAAGTTATAGGATTCCACAAACTTTTAAAGGCCAAATACATCATTTATGAACTATTGAGAGATATTCCTTCTTCCTTCAGAAGAAGCCAATAGCCAATTATGATATTTTATATTAAAAAAAAGAATTGATGTTAAGTTATGAAGTGCTACACTACCCACAAACTTAAGGAAGATGAGAGAGAAAAAAATGACAATGATTTTAACAAAAAAAAATTGTTTAAATGCTACAGTAAAAACCAGTTAAATGGTTAATGGTAAATTACTGTAAACTTTAAAGGGAAAACCCATAAACTTTCCAAGAATTCCCTGTATTGCATTTCAAATTTTGCAAATTTGATGTTTTTCAGTTATGTTTATTAGGGTGTTGTTACATTTAATGTTGTAAAATGTGTGAATGACACTGTGTACCTTCTGTATGTGTTATTATTTAAAAGCTGCTTGTGATGGGCTTTGGTTCACCACGTGACTTTCTCATCACCTGCTTTTGGTGGTTAGCAGTGTATTTCAAAGGTAGAAAACATTTCAATTTCAATGAATTAATAGGTTACATTAACAGTAATGAAATTACAGTATTTAACTGTAAATTAAAGTTGAAAAGCTAAAATGCTGTTGCCGTATTTTTTACAGTGTATTTTCATTCCATAAGACATTAGGTGAACATTAGAACCTTTATCTTTATTTAATTTTCTTTTATAATATTTGGCTACAAATTCAAAATTGTAATGCTGTGATTTGATTATTAATGTTATTTGATTCGAGGTTTAAAACTGAAGAATCTGTTGAAATACGAAAGGAGAAATTAAATGCAAAGTATGGGGAAGCCCTCTGCAGTCTAATCATATTGCTTGCTATGGTCTTACACTGAGATTTTTCATTCGCAATTCAAAAATTTTCCACAGAGCCCTTGGCTATCTGAGACTGAGCAAAAGCTAATACAGAAGCACTGTGTGCAAGAATTACTTTTTGTGCTCTATAAAATCTATGTCTAACTATGGATGAACGGTTCTAATTGAATGTATCTAATTTCACAGTTCAAACAGATTTCGTTGCAAAGACAAAGAGCTTATTAATTGAAATGAGAGTTTGTTTTGCACAATTAATGCAGTCTTTATACTTTAGCTGAAGGAATCACACAGCATAACTGAGAAACCGGATGCACAAAGAGTGTCTTATTTGTTCTTTACAACTGATGTTGATAATCTTTGTTGATGATCAGACTCTCAAAGAGCCAGCATCTTTTACATAAGATCCGAAGATACAAAGCAAAGGTATAACACAAGAGGCCATTCAGGGAAAATCGATTAAAAATGCAAAAGCCTTTTCACCAGTGCTGTCAAGCATCCTTACAGAGACGTTTCCCTCTTGACTCCTCGAGTGACACAGCAGAAGGCATGCTGTGATGGTTTAAAGGAGTCTGAGAGCACTGTTAAAAATGTGATTGGGTCAGAGAGACAAGCTTCAGGGTGTGTAAGACCGAGAGGTTCACAGACAGCAAGAACTGTGCCTTCCGCTACAGCCAAATTACAAATTGTATTACTCTGCAGTCTAGGCTCACTTAGCATGCACACTGCTGGGAAAAATAGCCTCACACAAAAGAAAATGGCTTGCATGCATGCCTGAGTGACCTCCATCTACACCAACAAATGAATTCAGACAGACTCCCAGTAGACAGAGATATCCCTGGATGTGGATAACATACTGATGCATCAAATGAGGTTTGGTCAGAGAAGGTCTAAATTCTGAGTTCACTGACTACGGCTGGAGGAGCAATTAGTGCACTGGGAAAGATACCAAAATATCATCATTTGCTCACCTTCATGATGTTCCAAATCCCTATGACTTTAATTCTAAATTCATTTTTTAATAATCTACACTGCACTGTTCCCATATAACTGCACAGACACAAAAAGCACAATTTTTAAGTTTTGTAAACGAGAGAACCTAATCGGTTTGATTTTGTGAATCAATAATTTTGACTCATCTTGCAAACTTGATGAATTGCTTGTTTATTTAGACAATTTCTTTTTCACATTCATTATACTCTACGGTCCCAAAGTTTGGGGTTGACAAGACTTTTAAATGTTTTTGAATTGCTCATCATTTCTTTGATCAAAAATACAGTAAAAACATGAAAAATAAGAAATGTTAATAAAATCCAAAATAACTGTTTCTATATTAATATATTGAAAATGTAAGCAAAACCGATTTTTCTGCAGCTATTAGTCCTCAGTCATCAGTGTCAAGATTCTTCAGAAATCATTCTAATGCTGACTTGGTCATCAATAACCATCAAAAAGATCTTACTGACCCCACAATTTTGACCTTTTGAAAAAGCAGTACATATCAGAATATTTTTCCAAAAAGTTCCTTTTTGTTTTACAGAAAATAATAAAGTCAAGTTTTCATTTACAGAACTATCACTTTAAGATTGTGCTTGGGTGCTTCCTCTGACCAATGCGGTTGTGCTTTTCGAGTAAACTGTCAGCTCCAAGGGCCCCTAAGGCCGTCTCACTGCCATGAGGCCCGTGTGTCAGACAAGCAAAAGCTATGCCACATATGTGCTGACGCTCCTGAAACAAGAATTCCTGTGTAATCCAGCTAAAACTAATTGCCTCAAGTGGATTTTATAACAGTTAACGAGCTCAACCTATACAACCACGGAATCCTGTCATATGAATAATGCACTAAACATGCTCTACAAATGTTAGTACAATAAACACTCACACAAACGCTCTTGGGTCTCAGCACTTGTGTCGTCCTCTAGCACAGATGGCACGTTCCCTTTGGGATAAACCAATGGCAGAGGCCACAACAAGTGCAGTGACATCAATCTGGGTTCAATTATTCTGAAGTGAGCTCAATGAGCTGAGGCCGTCGCATGAAGCTCATAGACCATAGACGAGTCACTCATCAACAGCAAGGGAAACGAACGCGCACACGATTCGATTCACGTACTGCAGATTTCAGCTGTGGCCCGAAGCTCTGTGGTTTACCTTTTACCTGGCCGCCTCTCATTACTCAAAGTCACTGAAGCTATCAACACTCGGCACGGCTTCAGCGATGGTGGAATTGTGAAAGCAGATAAGCGCAAAACGCTTTAAAATCTCCACCTCAATTGCTGATCGAAGATACATACGCTAAGTCCTGTCAAAACAGCCCGATGTTCTGCAAACGTACTGCAAAGGTTATCTCTAGAAGATGTTTCCTAAACTTTTGTGAAGAAACAAGAAATTAAGGAACATCTGTGCTAGCATGTAAACATATGCTGTTGAATTTGTGATTAAAATAAATGTCAAAATAAATATACATCTATTTAAAAATGTAAATATGTACAATATTTCTATGTATATATGTTAAAAAAATTGCACTTTTAACAACACAAAGAACAACAAACACAATGTAACAGAATAACCCAGTCTATAAAACAACAAATATAAACACATTTTAATTGAAACAAATATAGGCAAAGCAAACACTATGTTGAGTATGTAATTTGTATATGATGTTAATAATAATGAATAATGCAGCATCAACGCCTAAAAATACTACATTGTACTGTAACACAATGCTGCATGTTATGTGCAAACTCTATATTATTATTAATTATTATTACAGTTTTGAAAAAAAATATTACACATTTCCATTGTGAAATACAACATAAGAGAGAGATGTTATGCCTATACTCTTCATGCATAGATAACCTACATCTGCCACAGTCCTTTGAATGACATTCAAGAAGCATGAAAAACTCTTATGTCAGCATATATCTCCCGACACCCACAATGTCTTACACGTCAGTGCAATTATAATGAACAAGTAAATGGCAACCTATAGGGAGAAGTTATGCAATTTGCTCTTTTGGGGATAATTAAACTTGCTTAATGAGCATAATTTTATTAAACATTTGCTGTACTCAAAAAACATAGCATAGAAAAACAGTGTTAAATCAAATTAGTAAATGACAAATTTATTAAGCGATTGCAAGCTAGTAAAACTTTTATACATTTATACAACGTAGAAAACAATCAGCCTATCAATAACGAGCAGAAATACTCAATAATCTCCTATCCAATTGACTATTTTCTTAATGTAGTGATCTGTAATGTAACATCTCTTGTTCTATTTTATGTTGTCAGGATTTTAACTGATTTCTAACAGCACTTTCTTCTTCTGAGAATTTTTTTTTCTTGCTATAAGCATAGCCTCCCGAGCTTCTTGCCATTAAAAGTTTAATGCTCTCTATAAAATTAATACTGAAGTCCTCTGAGGCCATTTCACTGTAGTTGCAGAGAGAGAATGCAGGGTCAAATTTACAGTTTATAGCTAATATATTACAGAGCAGCCGTCATTATGCAGATATTATGCAGACCGCTTGATGAGCACTGTGTAGTAAGCTGAGTATATTTTATCCTAATCCAGATTCGCAGGGCTCATTGCAGTATTTTTAAATATCTTAGCACATGTGGTAGTAGTTGATTTTAAAGTATGATACTGTGCAAATACAGCCTGGCTTGTTAAACCAGCTGATGCAATGACCAGTGGAGCAGGAGCCTGAGAACTGTGTGCGTATGTGCGGTGGAAGTATTAACTTTTAAGAGGCTAAATTTAAACCCTGGAATGCAGAAGGCTTCCAGAACAACATAAACTCCAAATAAGCCCAGTGCTACTGTACTGGCGAACTCTACATCTGGATTTATAGAAGTGTGCCTAAACAACACTGTCAAGTCTCATTAGACGAACTCCGCACATTGGACACCGTGTTTCTAGCCATTTCTCTAAAGAGAGAGTCGCTAAGTCTAAATTCTGAGTCACTGAGAAACTGTTTTTAGTTTTGTTTTTACTGTTTACGTTTACAATAAATAATGTTTTGTCATGGGTGCTTACTCTACGCTTACTTATCACACCTTGATTGTATGCTACCTACTTTTGATGTCCTTTAGAGTGAATTGCCTTGATTATCTGAGCCCTCTTTATGATTAAATAACAATCAATTTTCTACCATTTAAACAAAAAGATGCCGAAGAGAACGAATAACATCCGGATGCAAATAAAATGGCCAGTAACTGGAGAAAGAAAACCATGCGGCTGCGCAGTCCCCCAGCAGCAAAGACAGAATTGGGACACCTTTCACAGAGGTCTGGGGTGCATTAATGTCCGCTATTTAGTGAGACTGTAACCTTCACTGCCAGAGTTCTCACTCTAACGCTTTAACAGGGAAGTGAGATGTCACACACCTGCCTCATGCAAGATGCTATAACAACCTGCAATAAATTTTGCTGTGATAGATTTTGCCTATGCAAATTAAAACAAATTAATTGTGACAACAACTTAATATTTACATTCTTTCTATTAGATATCTAACCGGGGTATACCCAATACCCAAGTATACATACATGTATGCTATAAGAAGCACTGTGTTCCAACCAAAACTTATATTTAAATAATCAAATAATACATTAGATGTCATGGTGCCTCTTTCCAGAGCTGAGTTAAGGCTGCTCAGTGCCTGCTAAAAAAATCTTATCAAAATGTAAGGCTGAATAAAAGCAAGAGTAAATTATTCCTGCTCTGAACTACTTTGGCCCTGAATACTGAAGTATACAAGTTTCATTTGATTTACATCTTTAGAAATCTTCAGAAAGAAGATTTCTGTCACTGATAATCACAAAGGCTAGTACAATGCACCATCAAGACACTTTATTTATGATATTACCTGCTGAAACTGAAAATGAGATCTTTCAAAATTGCAGTGAAAAAACAATAAACAAAAAAAGCTCATACAAATGTATGTATTAATTGCTTTGTAAATGATGCACTATGCATGTCCAATTACACTCAGTTTAAACTATGATGGAGTATATGATTTTTAGAAATTATTGTCATCTCAAATCAAACGTGCTAAAAATGGCGTAGAATATAGTGCAGATGTACTGAAGGCAACACCTACACACCTACAGTACTTGCAGACCTGAACATATGGTGGGATTTGTGACTAGCCCAGCAAGTTTGGGACGTTTGCAATTATAGGTGTCTTTTGTTCAAACAATTGCTGAAAAAAAATCACGATGAACAAACTGCTGCTTGGATCACTCACTAGTGTGGGCTACATGACAACCTTTAAAATATGGTAAGGAGACCACACAACACCTTTACCCACCCTCATCTACATTTTCATAACTTAACTAACTTACTAACTCTTGTGTGACAGTAATTCACACCACGGTGTCATATCCTATCATATCGTTTACACAGGTAACTGCCATGCGCCACGGCATCTATGTAACCAATCTGCGTCTAACCACAGAAATAGAAAAGTCCTAAAGAAGGTGAGAGGATCATATCAAATGCAATCGCGTGTGGGAGGACTTTATGAGCACACAAACAAGGCACTTCTTTACGGAATGAAAAATACTGCAGAATTATGCTCGACAAACAGCGCACGAGCGCCAACTGGATTTATTTAGCCTTACTAATCGCGCGCGCAGTAAGGCGTTGGAGACAATTACAACAAACACAAAAAAAAAACATATGTATACCTTCTTAGACGGCCATGCACATGACACTTTGCCTAAAATTAAAGTGGCACAAACATCATTTGTCCTTGCACCTGCCTGATGCTCATTGAATTCCCATTCACGCGCGTTGACTACAGGTGCGTCGCGAGCGCAAACTCGCACCTGACTCAAGTTCCAAATAAGGGAATAATACTCTAAATAGCAGCTAATAAGACATATTGCCGTTATGCATGCGTAAGAACGCCAAATAGATCAATATGACCACTAAGAGAAGCCCCAACAGCGCTGCTTTAAACCCGGCGTACGAGCCAACATTTTTGATGTCTCAGCATTACACTGTCTTTATCGCAATTAATCATCGAGAATGCGCCAAAACCCATTACAGCATTTGCAAAAATTGAAAAAAGAAAAACGCTGTTTTACTTACAGTTCGTAAGAACTGAACCTCATCTTCCCCTTCGCCACCTTCGGCCATGGCTGTAGAAGAGCCTGCCTAGACTCCGAAAGCCACCACTGACAGCATTCAGCGGAGCGGTGCTTCTCCTGTCCTGCCGATATTAGCATAGCGCTCCATCCACAGCCATATAGGGGAGAGCGGGCAAGCCCACTGCCGCTGCTGTCACTCACTCGCTCTCAATGCCAGCGGAGCACCATCACGAGGACGATCGCATCTGCATCACCTGCGATGCTTCTATCAAACGGAAAATATGAGTGGGTTAAGTCAGCGTGTAAAAAGACTCCGTATATACTGCAATGTTAAACGTCTCTCGCAAGCTGGATTAACAGGTTGAACGCGAGAAGGAACGACGCTGTAAAGGCTTTTTGGCTTAACTGAAGCCACTGGGACAGTGTCATGCACACCATTGATATATAAGTAATTGCATTTTACTTGGTTATTATGGCCATTAGGCAAGACTGAAACTAATGCAATTTGTAATAAATAAAAGCTCTGTTAAAAGCTCGATAAAATAGGTTTTTTTCCATTTTCAGAAAAGGTGAACATAAAAAAAAAACTGGAACAGGCTACTGAATATTTTCTTACAGGAACAAAAGCCAGTGTTTTTACACTTGAAAGATAAAAATGAAACAATGTATCAAAGATGAAAAAAAAAATTATAGGCATAAGTATTCAGGTGAATAACAGCTATTTATGCTGGTCTACAATCACCAGGGCATCCTTCTCATGGTTCTACAGGTACGACTTGGTCGAGTCTCCACATTAAATTCTGGGCTAATAGTTCCATCTGGCGGTAAACTCTAAACTGTAGTCACTGGCTTCCAGCAGTCATTTACTGGCCAGCGCAGCTGCGTGCCAACATCATGATCATTTATTCCCTCTGCTAGATCACGTCTCTAAAAACCTTTATTAAACATCAATTTAGTGTTTCTTGAAAAAAATAACACTTCTGCCTGCATGCCTCGTTAATATAGTGTTTTTATTTTTTTACACAGTAAAGTAACACTGACCTCCGATTTTGAATTAGGATGTATGCTTTTCCTGAGTCGGTGCTGATTGGACAGTTATCCCTCAATCACAGCCAGAGGAGAAAGCATAGGAGCAGACCAGACTACAGCTCAAACAAACACCAGTAATCAGTGGATGATGGTAAAAATTCTATATTTTTTTTATTCCAGATTACTAACATTAGTTGTAAATTATAAAGACTTGTTTTATTTGCTTTATTTTGCAACCTGATAATAGCGACTACTTAAATTTTTACCTTTGTTAAAGTCACAAGAGCTAACAGTTAGCAGAGTGTAAGTTAACAGAAATGATATTAAATATACAAAAATAAAATGGTCAGATTTTTTTTCATTTGAAATAATGAAGTTAACTAATTTTGATGCTTTCTTTCTTAGAAGGACCTTCATAATGAATTGCACCCTGATAAGCAAGCAGACCGTCGTGGAGGGCAGCACTGTTCTTCAGCTTTACAAAATAATCAGAGAGAAAAGACAGATAACTAAGTTTCTGCCAGTCATTAATGGTCCAGGCTCCATGAAGAATGAAAGGGCAGCTCTTAAGGGTAAAGCTTTGATTAGTGCCGACATGAAGGAGGAGGGACCACTGATGAATGAGCAGAAGGGTCTCGATAAGACAAATGATGTCAGAAATAAGATGCTTTCTGAGGAGCGGTTGGATCTGCTTGTGGATTCCAAAGCCAAGGTTGTAATGGGAAATCAACAGGGATACAAGAATTCAGACTTGGGAAATGACCTTCGTAGTGGAGAGGATCTGTGCTGCGCCAGCAACCCAGAGAACAAGCTCATTATTTCTCCTAAAAGCCTGCGAAAAGCCTCAAGAGGGCAGAAACAGAAGAAATTGTGGACAATGAGATCACTGGATGTAGAGAAGAGGATGTACGTTAGCAAACAGAAACTAAATTCAACTCCTGAACAACCCTCACACAAAGTTTTAAATGATGAAAAGAGAAAGCATGAAGGTCCTGGGACGCAGATTGATTCGAAAAATCATGCAGCCAAGGATTCAACGAGCTTTCAGGAAGATCTGTCCAGCGAGCTCTCAGAGTATGACAACGTAATTGACCTTGACTCAGATGGGACAGAAAATCTTCATGACCTGATTATGACTGCTAAGAAAAGTATTCAAGGGAAGTCAACAGACATAATTCAACCTTATCGATGTGGGAATGAGTGTATGGAGCAGCAGGAAGCAATACCCAGAGTGAAAGACAAGATCCTCGAAGTTGAGAGCCTTATCCACCAGGTTTGCTCCAGTATAGACTGTTCAAAAGACAGCGCACACAAATCACTTATGGATAGTCACACACCCACAGAGCACAAGGAGAGTTTGCCTTTGGAGCTCTGTGAAGAACTTAAACGAACAAATATTAAATCAGGAAGGAAGAGCATTTGCTTCACCTCTTCAGATGCTACCCTTTCAACAAGATGCTCAAGTCTGGACACTGCTTCTCCACTATTATCCCGTCAATCCTCACACACCTCCAGGACTCAGTACCGCATTCTGCCGCTGCCTGAAGAGGGTGCAGAGGACAAGAGCATTTATCTAACACAAGAGAAAAAATATATATATGGGAGCACAGAAAGGAGCGCCTATCCTGGATCTGAATTAACATTCAATGAGCAGATTATCAGTTGGACCCCATCCACTTCTCCGACCGTCCCCTCCTCTCCAACTACAGGTATGTGTCCTTTCTGTTCTCAGGGTTATAACACTTCCTGATTTTTCCTCTGAAACCCTTCACCTTCCCCTGATCCACCTGTACACATCTGCAACAGGGTTACTTGTGCAGCATCGGTGTGTCTTAAATACTCATAGCGCTGTATAGCTGTATGCATCGGCTGTGGCAAGTTCCTGTACTTGCTTTGCAGCAGCAACACCAATGATGTACAACAACAATAACCAGAGGCATGCAGTTCAGCAGTGTAGCAGATCTATATGCAAAGGCCAAATGCATTAACATTGTCACGTGCATTACATGCTACAATCTTCCAAAAGTCATCATGATAGAAATGCTGTTCATTTGAAGTTTCTACCCATCAGAGAATGAAGTTTTTTGAAGTCACAGATTATAGTTTTCACATAAAAACAATAATCATAAAAACTGCATTTAGCATGGATAATAAGAAAAAAATACTTAATTTAAATTATATTAATATTTGAAATTATTATAGTTGTTTATTATAAGTTCCTTTAAAAAATATATAAAATAATATAATTTGTATAATTTTCTATATTTTATAGAATATAATTCTAATAAATACATATTTTCTGTATTTAGTAGATTTTTCTTATTGTAAAAATTATGCCTTTAGTATTGGAAAGTTTTTAAAGCAGAAACAGATTGAGGAGGGATTGAGAATAGAGCATATTACTCCCCACAGAGCCTGTGATCACTGAGGTGGATAGGAATGCTAAACCTAAACCTTGTGATGCTTGTCATGATACAGATTAACACGGGTGAGACATTCAAACACTGAAGACCTGCAGTCCAAAACCAGAGGCATACTGTGTCAGCCCTGATACTTCTATAGTTTGCAGACGATCATATGATTTCAGGGGTCAGAGAATGAAAGATTATGGTCTGGTACTGTAGTCTGTTAAGTGGCGATGCTTGAGGCTTGTTTAGGAATCTGAATATTAAAAAAAATAAATAAAAATGAGGCACGAAAGATTGCAAACCTTTGATCTCCCTGTTCTTGATGAAATAATGCCTAAAAAGGATAAAGAATAAGGAATTTGGCACAAATCTCATGGCTTACTTGTGGATATGGCTAACATTATATAAAATCCTTTGAGTATCTCTTGAGAGCTCCTTACAGTACAGATGCCTGTTTGGAAAAACAGTGGTAATGAGATTTTGTGAATTGTTGCATACACCTGTTACACCTGGCTGTAAAGACACTCCAGCTAGTCAACTGATTGTTCAGTCTTCTGTTATTAGCAGCATGTTGAACAGACCACAACATATAAGAGTGCAAACAATCTAGTGTGAAAGTACCTATTTAAAATGCTTTTTATATAGCTCGTCCTTGATTTTGCAGTGATAAGCCTAAACTCATTTAATCTTATTTACAATTCTTTTATATGTGTCTGCAATGCATGGTCCCCACGTGAATGCAAGATACAGCAATGTGAACGTAGCTACCTGCCGCTTTGGTTTAAGGCTTACGTTTCACAGTAGCAGCAGTTTCAGCCCAACAGCCAGCTGTTAATGTTCCGATCCTTTGAGCTTTACTGGAAAGGACATCCCGAAGATGAGTCAAGCCTGCACCCTCTCAAATGAGATTAGAGGCACACAAAACGATTTGAGTGTGACAGTAGGCTTGTATATGTGTGTGTTGTGTGTGTGTGTGTGTGTGTGTGTGTGTGTGTGTGTGTGTGTGTGTTTCGCAGTCAGAATTGAATTGCCCGTTTTAATCCTAAAACCATGAATTTCAACTAAGGATGCAGAAATCAATTCAAATTTGAATTCAAGGGAGTTTTCAATGGAATTTTGAAATCGCATGATTGCATTGTTTAAAAAACATTTACATTTTATACGAATTAGCCATAAATTATTTAAATCTACTGTTCTATATTTTAATTTTTTTATGTTTTTTACATAGGAATGATGCTTTAAATTAATATAAATAATAGTAATAACAACATATTCATATTTAATTACAAAAAATACAAATCCTGGTCTCTATTTTCAAAGAATAGAGTGAAGTAGAATGAAGTTTAAATAAGGACAATGTTCTCTCACTTGTTTTCTCACTACTAACACTTTTTTTGTAATACAGTAGGCCTATCGGGACAAAACAATCTGTCAGCAGCACTCCCCTCAGGCTGCTGTCCACTGCTTTCAAAAATAACTCACAGCATGGAGCTAATGACATCTCTACTGCATGTCTGCTTGAGAGTTCACAAAGATTAATGGTTTAATCACAACAGATAAAAAAATAAACTCCAAAAAAAAAAAGAACTCAATATTTTGGGAATTAAAAGTGCCCATTATATTATAATAAGCAGTCATGGTTCTGGGGCTGTCATACTTTGGCCTTACCAGTAACTATAATGTGATTACACCTGATATTGAATGTTGTTAGTTTGTTTAGTTTTGCTTATTTCGACTACATTCAAATGTATATTTAGCCATGGCTTATAAAGCATGTAACAAGTATAAGCCTACTTTACCGCGATGGCCAGCCATTGTGGAGAAACAAAGCAAAATGGTGTTTACCACTGAATGAGGAGAACTTTTCTTTGGCTCTTTTTACCTCAGGGGTGGTTGCTAAGAAGTTTTCCTTGAGTAACGGGCATGCTTATAAGATAAAACCATTAAAATTTATAAATACCTATTAGGGGAAAACACACGTTGTAAATTACTGATAAACAATTACGTAAGTATGAGGGACCCCTGCTGGCGATATGTTGCATTTTCCACTTTAATTTTGAGACCACGCCTCTATTTGCAAAGTTAAATTCAGGCTGGAAACATATAATTTCTTTAAAATGATTTCAGTGGAATTGTAGTCTATTTCGGAAGGCGAGGAAGTACATGCTAATAGGTTGACACACTAAATTAATACTGTATTCCATCAAAGTACCGCGAGAGCGTTTGATAGATGAGGGTTCCATAGGCTCATTATAGTCGCTCTCGCGGTACTTTGATGCCATGCCCCGATCGATATGACATCAAAGGGTATGGCTAGAGTATGGTATTAGGCTATTTCAGTTTCTCGATTTCTCTGCGTTTTCAAACAACTTGGTGTTTCTCAATCATGCTTTCAAAATGATCCCCCTGACCTAACCCTACCCCAAAACCTACCCTCACTATGACGCTAACCAATCAGGCTACAAGGTGTAAAAACGCCCTGATGTAGTAACTCCCATTACCTTGTCTGTAAAGACTAATTTAAAGCGTTTTGATGAATCTTAAAACCAGAGCGTATTTATTCAGATGAGACATAAGCTGGCCTCTCCTGACATTTATTTAGATTCTTAAACCCCCCCCCCTCTTCTGCGGTTAAAATAATATGTATTTATTCAGACTTTCATATGCCTATATGTTTTTCTCCTTTGGATCTAATATGGTTTTGATGTGTTGAGCCAATTATGTAGCTAAACATTTGTTAAGTGATCTTTCACGCAGGGACAATGCACAACAAAAGTGTTGTGCCAGAGTTAGCTATAAAGCTCATTTGCATCTGCAGTCCCTGCGGATATTTCCCCCCTCGATTTCAATGAAAGGGAGCAGAGAGCACTTTGAAGCACATTCTTTCATGTGTAATTATATGATGGGAATCAAACAATCAACAGTGACGGTCCTTCAGGTAATGTAACACCTTAAAGAAAGAACAAACCGTTTTTTCTCCACTATAGACAGTAATCTGTGATCTTTTAAAATGATGTAACTGTTGGATTCACAGCACATTCCTGTTGTCTCCTGCATATTCAGTGAAATTCATTGATTTTTTTTTTTTTTTTTGTACATTGTTTCCTGCTCTGCAGTGGATCTCAGCTCCCCTGCACTCTCACTGAACACACAGTGACCCTCAGCTGTTTATTTACTGGATAAAAGGTTTATTGATTCTTGGGAGTTGATATCATGCTGCGAGAGAATCAATTTTGTAGAGATTTTCCATGTATTTGTCTGATTTAACAAGATTAATGTTCACTTGCAGAATTTCCAGTTATTAGTATCTCACTTCTTATTGTTGCTATTTATAGAAATTGTCTTGAAATGAAAACAAAATGTGCAAGATACACTGAACGAAGAGGACACTGTCAGTTTATCTCCAAACCGCAGTACACTTAAGTGTCCACGCTGTGGCAGTCTGTGTATTTCTGATAGCTTTGCTGTAAGGAAAAAGTAAGGAAGATGGTGGTTTTCAAATATCTGTTTTTTAAACAGTTTTAAATATTGTGCACAGGTCTTGTGCCAAAGAGCACTGTTCCTTCGCATATGTAACTGTCAATAAGCTTTGTCTCATTTATGTGGCTAATGCATATTTATTATATTTTGTGCTGTAGTGTCCGAATCAAATTCCACCTGTCTGATTGGTTATTTTGATAATATTCAGTTATTAAAATTTGAGTATGGTTAGTTTTGTTTTTGTTTTTCCACAGAGGAGAGTGAGAGCAGGGTGCATGCAGAGGAGAAGTGGCCATTTGGACACACTGGAGAGGTGTCCATGTTCAACTCTGTGTCCAAAAACAAAGAAAGTGAAGATGAGATCGTCAGTACTCCACATGTCTCTCTTGACAGTGACCACACTGTGAGTTTTGAATGTATTTATTATTTATTTGAGACAGATATGCAGTTAACCAACTATTGTATTTGTTAGCGTGGATTATCAATGTCACAAAACAATAGATGCTTTTTACACTTGAATATTGCAAGCCCCAAATTTTAAGAAAACCCACCCTCTTAGCTCTTTATATTTTTTATTTGGTTGTTTATTCGTCAATACACGGTAATAATAAAAATCTGTTTAAAAAAAATGATATTTTCCTGGCAGAAAATTACACTACATTTGTAATAAAAAAAAATCTACCTATTTGTAATTTATATTTGTATTTTTTTAAATTGTAAAATTAAATCTGTTTTTTTTATGCTTGATGCATTATTAAGTGTGTTATGCAAGTGTCCAGTTTAATTAAGATATTTTGTATCTAATGTGTATATTTATTACCATAAAATTTATGTGTTGTTACTTTGTTTTTACCTTGTGAATTACTTTTGTAAAAAGACGGTACCTGAACTGGTCTCTACAACCAAAACATAGATGACAAAACAAGAATGTAGGTGGGGTTAACAGGTTAATCGTACCGATTAATGTGACGTTATCCAGCGTGAAGTGGACAGAAGGAGATATCCAGCCTAATAGAAGCAGGATAGACTGTCTGACTGGACAGTTACTCTTACTGGAGTTTTGTGTGCTCTTTTGGGTGTGGTACTGAGGTGTCACTTCTTCCTCATGTGCGACCGAGTGTGTGACCAGAAATCATGTGGCAGAAAATAGGTGGGTGGAGCGCTTACTGCCTATATGTGTATTTCATGTGTTGGTGTATGCGCTCTTGCCGTGAACAGTAGATGAAAATCAAGTAAACATTACAGAATCAATATGGAAAAGAATGAAGAGGCTAAAATGAATGTAAAAGCAGGATAAAAGGACCAAGCTGCATGCTGGCACTATTCAGAATGTCGATGCGGAATGTTTTTTGCTTTTCCATTTCTTGAGCTCTCCTGTAACGAGAGACTGAAAACAGCATCTCTGCTTTTCAATGGACATTTTCCTGGCATCCGTAATTCTGGAAACTTCATGTAAGGACAACATATTACACTAGACCTGAACTCAAATTATTTTATTAAAACAGAACAGTATTTTAAAACAGTAAAATATATGGAAATTATTCATATTCATAATTTGTCAGCACAAGGACCGGAAATTCTGACTTGGTCAGTCTTGGGAAGGCTAATGGAAAGAACCTGGATTTTTTTGTAACAGCAGACATGGACACTTCAGTTTCAACTCTGGTTATTTGAATTTTGACTTTGCTTTCTGTTTTATTGACTTGTGGAATATGGTTGATCGACTACAGACAGACTAAACTTGGTCTTAAAGAGACAGTAGACTTTACCGGAAGGAAATGGAAAGTAAGCCCAGCAATTCATTTTTGGACAAATTAACAAACTTTTTTACTCACCATGAAAAGTATGATCTCCAAACACTGGCTGAGGAGAGTCAAAGTGTGACTTCTTTTCATTCTTTGGCTGAGAAAGGAAATGTTAATGATCAACAAAAATGTGTTCAAAGGCAGGATGGTTTCGATGATCAGGGGGGTGATTTTGATATAATTGTTCAGACTTTACAAACCAATCCTGTGGAAGACAGAACAAGGGACCATGTCAACAGATCACAGCATCAGAATGTTAATGAAACCGATGAAATTGATTTTTCTTCAGGAAAGGAGGACAGGAAAGTGGACTTGGACCTAAATGTTGACCACCAGAAAGATATTTACAACAAAACATCAGGAGCATGCCAGACTGACCAGGGTATAACAGATGGTCAAGCCGACACACCCCCTAAATCGCTTAGCAAGGTCTCAGCCAGTGACAGTGCTAAAAGACTGGACAAACAACTTGAGAACCCAGCACTCATTACAGTGGATAATAAAGAACCTGATTTCAGAGAGGGATGTCATTTCAGTGACGAAGAGTTTGTTTCCAAAAGCAATGATAAGGATATGAGCAAAAAGGGACTCAAGCAGGGCAATAAGGAGCTTTTTGGTGTGGTGCAAAATAAGAAAGAAGAAGGCCACATAGAGGAAACCAACAGCAGCAGCAAAGAAACTATGAAAATGTTCAGACAGAACCTTGAGGAAGAACCAATGAAAAACAGAGTCAGTCAAGATGTCCTCACAGGCATTGATCTGACAAAATTTTTAATAACAGAGCCTTTAAATTCATCCTCAAATAACAATAATGACTTCTTACTGCAAAGTCAGCAGGAAGCATCTGCCGCTGAGACCAAAACAGAGTCTGATGGAAATCATCAAAACTCTGCAGATGTTCCAAAGATAACCAAAACGGGTGCAAATGAACAAACTCTGATTAACAACCTCCAGATATCCACAAACACAGGCATTCATACCAAGTTAGCATGTTGTGAAGTTCATAGTCTCACCAATAAAAAGGTTCTTTCTTCAAACTCACCTGCAAACACCAGAACTGTAGTCACCACCCTTACATGTGGCAAAGAACCTTCTGCAGGATCATGTGTTGAAACTGAAAAGATCCACTTGAGAGATGAGACTGCTTTTGGTCAAGCTGCCGTCAATAGAAGCAGTGAAGAAGCAGACAGCAGTTTTGTAGAGGTCCATCCACCTACCACAAGTCAGAAGAACCGAATGAATCATTCTGAGAGTGGAGGTGAGATTTCTGAAGGATTTGGCCTCTGTGACACAGAACACAGTTCATCTGAGCCTGATTATTCAGAACTAAAACCAGGGACCATCCAGCTGGAGCAACAAGTGCATACAGAAGAAAAAATTAATGAAGACAATGAAGAGGAAATAATACAAGAGGAGACTATATTAGATACAGTTTCATCTTACAGGGAGAAGACCACAACAGACCAAACCCCTGTAGCTCTGAAAGAAAAACCCCTTCAACTGTCGTCCATCTTCACCGGGCTTCTCAGCCCCAAGAAAGAAGCCCTTGAGGAAAAAGACGTTCCAGAGCAACCCCAAAGCCCTGCCAGAAGAAGACTTTTAACAGATCAGTCTAACAAGAAAGAAGTTAAGGGAGACTTCCTAGAACAGCTTACCCAATTCCTCAGCAAGGGGGAAGGGAAGAGAAAGCAAGAGAGCATGACAAGCCCCCCACTGTCTCCAGTCAGTCAGGACCCTGCAGAAAACCAAGAGACAACTGTAGAGGAGCCGGCCGTTCTCCAGTCTGAGGAAACAAACAAATCTACAAATGCAGAAACGGCCTTAGGTGCACTGAAGGCTTTCTTCACAATTAAGTCTGCCAAAAAGGACACTTCAAATGGCATGGACCTGGAAACTGTAAAGAGGAAGATCAACAGGGACAAAGACGTCCTCAAAGCCTTCTTTGATAGGAGCTCAAGCAAGTCTCCAGACAACAAAGAAACTACTGATTCCAAAGTATGAACTGAACAGATGATTGCATTTGACAGTAGCATCTCCGTATTAATATATGTGTAAAAGCCTATATTTTATGTGCACCTATAAAATGTAATAATTGTATTTATTTTATTTTAATAGGCTCTTTAATTCAACATATTTCAATGGTATAATATGCACAAATCGTGTCTTTCTTTGTCTTATAGGCTGAGGTGAGTGAAGAGCACACTCCAAAACGACTTCAGACTGTTTGGCCTCCACCAAAATCCAAAGACGAAGAGGAAAAGATTGGTCTGAAATACACTGAAGCAGGTAAGACAGCAGTAAATGTAAATGTTTGCTCTGATTGTAATATTTGCCTTAGCATCTAATGACACAACACTGTCCAAACAAATTCCAATACACCTCCACCCTAAATGTGTCCCTAGAGGGCTGTTCTACAGATGAAATGACTCCATGTCACACTGTTTGTTTTTTGTAAGAGTATATGTTTTCTCTGTAATGCAGTCTCTAATCTTAACCCACTGAAAATAACATAAATGTGTACATTCAGTACTATATAGTTTTATAATCACCCTTATTGAGCGTCAGTTCCATTGTCCATATTGCAGTGTCTTATAGATTTAAAGGGTGTGGAGTCCATAGCCACACCTAAGAAGCACACACAGTCAGAATGGTGTTTGTCATATGTCTTGATCTGATTATACTTAAGAAAATTAGTTCTCTTACATAAAAGTCTGATAGTTTTCCCATGGTTCTCAGTCCCACGGCTGCCATCTATTGGTCATTTTACATCTGCAACATTTATTGCATATCCGATTCTTCAACCTATTTATATTAGAGTAAGATATTTTTCAGCAGGGATGCATTAAATTGTTCACATTTAATTTTGATTTAATTAAAATCTGATTACAGATTTTTAAATGGTTGTATCTCAACCAAATATTGTCCTATCCTAACAAATCATACATCAATGGAGAGCTGATTTATTTGTGATCTATAAGTCTCAGTTTCATAAAATCTACATATATGACTGGTTTTCTGGTCCAAGATCACAAATGTTACCATCTCCAAATTTTTGAATGGTATAGTACATCTTATTCTATATATTTTTATATGGTAGAGCTTTAATAATATCGATTCTAGATCTATTCAGTGGGTTTTGCGATATATTTAGTCATATCTTTGTTTTATGTATTTCAGAGCACCAGGCAGCTCTTCTACAGCTAAAAAGGGAATGTAATGAAGAGGTGGAGAAGTTACAGGTGAGAAGCTCGCAATGATGTTATATATTATAAAACTTATACTTATACTTATATTTAGCAGTTAATTCATTATCTGGGGAAAAGGAATTGTTTATATACTGCAAGTTGATGTTTGAACCATTTAATGCAGGCTGACTTCAAAGTTGAGCTCTTTCGGTTACAAAAGAAGAACGAAGAGGACCTGTCCAGACTAGAGACAACCATCACCAGCTTACAAAGAGAGAGAGACAAAGAAAGAGACAGAAATCACAGAGATGTTTCCGTGTCCACTGAAGACAACATCAAGCCACGGGCCTTCCGCTCTGTGTGTATTCAGACAGAAAAAGAGACAGTCATCAAGCCTGAGGAGGCCAAGGAAGCCCAGAGCGGTGACTTTGACCCCCTGCCTAAAAATGCTGACCTCAGCTCAACAGAGAACTTTACTGGCAAACAAAAGACAGTTCCTCCTCCAGCTCCCCCACCTGTATCACTTCAGTTACAGATGGATAGCAACAATACTCCACCTCCACCTCCACCTCCTCCTCCTCCTCCTCCTCCTCCAAAAGGCCCTTGTACTCCTAATGTACCTCCACTTCCTGCTCAGCCACTAGAGAGGCCAGGAGGTGTGCCTCCTCCACCTCCTCCTCCTCCACCTCCACCAATGACAGGATGTGGTGTTCCACCACCGCCACCACCCGTCCTCCACTGTGCCCCCCCTCCCCCTCCTCCTGGAGTTGGTATCTTCTCAAGTAAAGCGGCAGACAATCCTCCTCGCAAGTCATCAGTGGAGCCGGTCTGTCCAATGAAACCGCTGTACTGGACACGGATACAGATTCAAGATAACAGGTATCTCTTATAACCAAACCTGACTAGCAGTCCACTTTTTTTTGTCTGGTATATGTTCAGAAAGGCCCCCCATGGCTGTTTGTCAAGATCAAAAATCTCTGGAAAGCAGATTTTTAAAAGAAATTTTATTTTCTTTACCATGGTCAAACTTATATGTCATTGACCGAAATACAAATATGTAAATCGTTTTATTATATGCTGAATTTTAAGATATCATATTGTGATATCATGACAAAGTGCTCAGCCACTGACACAATCTGTATTATTAATACATTATTATAGTGTTTTTTATCAAATTTAAAATTAGCTTTGATTTTTATATTTTCAGGTTTCATTTAATTTTTAGAAATTTTGTCATTTATTTTTAGTTGTTTTATTATGTTTTTAAATTCTCTATATGGCTAATTATTTTATTTGGCTTCAATATTCTTTAATTTAAATTTTAGTTTTATTCATTTTTATAATCCAATGCAAACTTATTTTAGTCCAAAAATAAAATTTTATCTAAATCTAATCTAAAATCATCTAATATTTATATTTTACTTGATTTCCATTTTATTCCAATTAGCAAAACAAATACTTAAAGAGTTTTAGTTTACAATAAAAACACTGGTCACACATTTAAATAGCTCTTTACTGCTATAAACTAAATATAAAACCTTAACAATCCCACTCTACCTGTATTCCATACAAACATTTCCATTGTTCTTCACTCCTAACATTCCTCAAACACACAATGTATGTCCACAAGTGACGCTGACATTTTCAACTCTCCCTCATCAGACCTCATGAGACGTTTAAGACAGACCGCTGCAGACATTTGTCTGCGTGAGGGGCCAGCCACAGGCCGAGCAGCAGTCTTTCCAGGACCTCTAGTGGCGGTGTGGATTTCTGTGGGATTCGGATCCCCGGCCACCTCTGTGCTGTTGCAATGTTATTTGACTCCTCATGAAAGCTTTCTGCTTTCTCCGTGAGCATTTTTGTCAAGCCAAAGCCAAACCCAGTCAAGCTTAGCTGTGCGCCGTCGTGCTGGCTCCTTAATTATTTTTATGGGAGAGAACATTTAGCAAATCAGATTACTCAAATTGAGCCCCTGTTGATTTTTCTTTTAGGCATGGTTACCCAGCAACAGTAAATAAATCGTTTCACTTTGGTTTTTTACAGATGCCAATATAAGGAAATGCTTTGGTCGTGGCCTGTTCTGTGACTTTGATGTGTTAAGATTCGATCACTATAAGCCTTAAAGTGAGCAAAACGTCAAATAGTCAAAAAACACAAAATCTCTCGTCATCTGTTTCTGTCTTTTGTAAGGAACAATATGCTATGGAGTTCCCTGGAAGAGCCAGAGATAATAAACACCAATGAGTTTGCGGAACTGTTTGCTAAAGCCACATCGCCCACCAAAAGAAAGCCCCTATCCGAAGCCTATGAGAAGAAAACCAAAGCCAGGAAGGTACCACTCTTGCCTGAAGATGTGAAAAATGATATGACATAGAGATGATCCGTCCCGCATTTATATAGCAAATACGAGGTTTTTGGCTTGATTTAACTCATTTTAAAATGCACATGCGCTTTAAGTCGCTTTGGATAAAAGATTTGAGAAGTGTCCACAAGGTGGAGCAGTTCTCAACACTTCCAGAAATGTAATTATCAGAGGTCAATGCATAATTTATGCATTTATATATATATATATATATATATATATATATATATATATATATATATATATATATATATATATATATATATATATATATATATATTATATTTATTTATTTATAAATAAATGCATAAATTATGCATTGACCTCTGATAATTACATTTCTATAAACAGCAACATCATTTATCAGGTGCCGTCTCATGATATCTACCATTTCTGATATAAACGTGCAATATCAGGATCCCACATGTGCCTTTTGAAACTGATGTAATTATATAGGAAATGGGAATAATTTGAAATAAATGAACCTGTTTATGAAATGTGATCATGCCATTGTTACCTTTGGCAGGCAGATTTTATAATGGAAGTTTGGAATTTCCCAAAGGTTCTTTTGTTTTTCATTCATTCCACTTTTGCATAATACAAGCATGACTCTTATATTCTTAAGACCTTGTATTCATATGGTAGAGTAAGCAGAAAGCACTTAACTTATGATCTAAGTCAACTATTCTGTGGTGGGTTTTTAGGTCATTAAGTTACTGGATGGCAAGCGCTCTCAGGCCGTGGGCATCTTAATCTCAAGTCTCCATCTGGAGATGAAGGACATTCAGCAAGGTAAATCACACTGTATATATGCTCATATATGCTGAGAAATACTCGACCACCAGCTCAGAAGAGTGTCATTTTATTCTATCCAGACACATTTTTCATCTACTAATAATAAACAGACATGTTAAAATGATACATATTTGTGTGGCCTGGATGGCGAAAGGCAAGCTAAGACATGATGTTGAAATAATTCTGTATATAGAGACATATCTTGCAACAATGTGATTGGCTCCAACTCTTATTAGGAATAAATTGGCTGTATGTTTGTTAAATAAACTTGTCTTGTGGCTTACCGCTAAAAGTACTCTTTGGGTTCTCCATATTATGGCGTGTACATTAGTCCTACTTACTAAACGTATACTTTTCCCATTGAAAATCTTGAAGTCATCACAGCTTGGCTTAACGGAGTCAGACAGGCAGATGTTTTTGATGACTTTAGTAAATTGAGCGGCGAATTCCTTCAGAAGAAAAAAGCTCTCAAATACATATTTAGCCACTTTTACGTTCACTTATCACATCCATGTCACACACGTGTCTTATAACTTATCGGTCTTCTTGTCTGGAGACTAATATTTCTTCCCTACACAGCTGTTTTGACTTTGGACAATTCTGTGGTTGACTTGGATGCTATCGAAGCTCTGTATGAAAATGTAAGTATCCTGCCACACTGGAAATTCACTTATGTACAGGCCCATGCAGAATCCCAGCCTCCAAAACAGTAGTTTTGCACAAAATTGGAACATCCATCATTTACATAGTACATATCCTGAACCTTTGCATTATTTTCTTTTTAGTTGTTGTTCAAAATTGGTAAAAATTAAGGTTGCAGGTTTTGAGAGCAATGTTTGGAAGGTTAAATGCAGATTAAATAAAATTTTATATGAAGCACATTATTTATTGTAATGTATTTTCACTGTGATATTAGGGTTTATGATGTATTTTCAGCAATTGTATAGAATTTTAAACAGAAAGGTCAGTACACATTTTTCCACATTGAAATCATAACATTGAAATCACACTGAATATGATAACACATATTTTGTTTACATCTAGTTGCTATCATGTTGAACAAAATAAATTTAAAGAATGTAACGTTTACAGATTGATCCCATTCGCGTCCATTGGTAATGTCACACTGAAACACAGATTTCTGCTTATTTCAACTAGAATTCAGAGAAGAATAAATTGACCTTAAAGTGTTAGTTCTCCCCAAAATGAAACTGCTCACCCTCATGTCATTCCAAACCTGTAAATTATTTTTGATGAAATCGGAGAGCCATATGACTCTACATAGACAGCAACACAACTTTTAAGATGCTACAAAGAATACTTTTTTATTGAATCATTCTTCTCTAATGAGTTATGTCTTCCATCATTTTTGAGAGTATCACAATGCAGGCTTTCCCCTAGGCATAAACAATGCTTATTACATTCATGCGCATGTTTTCCCAATGAATGCAAACAGGCTGATTACTAAAGGAACATAAAAAGTATTCTTGCAACGTCGAAAAACTGAAGTTGAGCCACTGATGTCAAATTGACTGTTTTACCGATGTATTTACTACATTTCACCAAAAATATCAAAATTTGTGTTCCGAAGATAAACAAAAGTCTTGCGGGTTTGAAACAACATGAGGGTGAGCAATTAATGACGTTTTTGGGGTGAACTAACCCTTTAACTGATATTCCTTCAGTTGTTTCCAATAATGAATTTTTTACTCCATTTAGGAAACTTTTTACTGTATTTAAATCCATTCAACTCACGTTTCTCAACAAAATCACTCTTTAAAATATGCATAAATGCTAGTTCCAGTTCCAACATAATAAATTAATTCATAGTTCCTGTGTGGTTTCATAAGTTTATGCGTGTATCATTGGTCAGTTGTCACATGAATGCGTCTGTTCTGTTTCTCTCAGAGAGCTCAGCCTGAGGAGTTAGAGAAGATTAAGAAACACTATGAAACCTCAGACGAGGAGCAGGTCAAACTACTGGACAAGCCTGAACAGTGAGATATTCCAGAAACACACCAGATAACTCACTTTTTCATTCAACTAGCGACTAGTGATACGTCAATTGTCACTTACAAGGGCACTTTTTTTGCAATGTATACTTCTCTAAGGTTCCTTCATTTGAGGACAGACGAGGACAGAGTAGTGTTTTCAACACTACGCACTTTAGGTTGACAGATGTTCATTGCTTTTTCTTGACAGGTTCCTGTATGAACTCTCCCAGATCCCGGAGTTTTCCAGTCGAGTTCACTGTTTCATTTTTCAGTCGAAGTTCACTGACGCCGTTGCCTCCATACAGCGCAAGACCGAGATTATTCTTCACGTCTGCAAGGTACAAAGGCACTTTTCAAAGGGGTCAGACCTCAGATACTATCAAACATTTGATAAAGTATCAATGCTGGCATTCTTAACAGTCAAAAACAGCCCTTCAGGCAGCTGCCGTTTATTCAAGTGAGGTCTAACTGCTTGCTTTGTCTCCAACTTCTCTGTTATGAAGAGTGGTAAATGCACAAATAAATGGTGATGTGTTTTAGTATCTGTTGGAGAAAGACAGTGTGAGGGAGGTAATAGGACTGGTGCTTGCTCTGGGAAACTACATGAATGGAGGCAGCAGAGCTCGAGGACAGGCCGATGGATTCGGACTTGAGATTCTTCCTAAGCTTAAAGACGTCAAGAGCAGGGTAACCTTTTTCTCCATTTTATGAGCCAGTGTTTGACACTGAAAGTCCTGGTTACACACACAGTCACCATGAGGTGTTTGATAGAGCCTAAGTGGAATTAGTTTTTTTCAGTTTCCTAGCAGTTTGTACAAGGTGATGTGCATTTTTTTTACATAATTCTTTATAAATCTGCAGGAAAATCACATTAGTCTGTTGGACTACGTTGTTTCCTACTATCTGCGTCACCTTGACAAGGTAATTCTTCATTTTTATTTTGCACAGTGCAGATCTTCACACTCAAAATTTCATCAAAATAAATTTTCTTTTTTTTTTTAAAATGGTATTAAAGGTTTTTGAAACCTACATTAATTAAAAAAAAAAAAAAACACTACACTTTTTTTGTTTTATTTATTTGATGGTAAGGGTGCTTTTTATACATTAAATAACGCATAAAAAATTATACATTTATAATGTATTATATTTTAATAATATATAATTCTATTTAAAAATAAATTATGTTCTGAACTTTCTGTTCATCAAAGAATATTGGGAAAATATATATAATTCCACATTATTCCACAAAAATATTAAGCAACTTTTTGTGCACTGATAATTATAATAAAAATTCATTGATATAAGTCAAGTCAGCATATTAGAATCATTTCTAAAGCATCATGAGACACTGTAGACTGCATAAATGGCTCCTGAAAAATCAGTTTTACATTTTAAAGTATATGAAAAAAAGTTATTTTAGTTTTAAATAATATTTTATAATATTAATCTTTTTATTGTATTTTTGATCAAATCCAGCCTTGGTGAGCATAAAAGACTTTTTAAATGCCGGGGTTAAAACTTGACACATGTTTTAATCTAGATTTTGTTTTGGCACTGAAATATGTCACCGACCCTTAAATCTCTCTTCAGAATGCTGGGACTGAAAAGAGCATCTTTCCTTGGCCCGAACCTCAAGATGTTTTCCTTTCCTCCCAAGTGAAGTTTGATGACCTCTTAAACGACCTCAGGAAGCTGAACAGAGACCTGACAGGTAAGAATTACCAAAGACACTCAAAGGGCTTCAGAAACGATTTTAGCGTGTCACTGATTTACTCTAGCATCAAAAGAAGCCAGATTACATGGGTTTGAGTGGATGGATGACTGCAATCCTGCAACAAGGCTCCGGCTGAATCCTGAGGACTTTACAGCATCTGTTAGCAACAACTCATTATTAAACCACATTAGATCAGGTGGAATATACAGACATGTTTGCGTATGTACATGTCTGTGGAGACGAAGTGGAGTCTGTGTGATTTTGCGCCTGGCGCCTTTTAGATATGACTTTAATCCTGCCCATCAGATGCTCCTGGCATTGTGTGATTCTTTAGCTCCGTCGGAGAGGCCAAAGGCTACAGTTCTTTGGCGCTTATGTAATCTGAGAGAAGAGCGGCTTATCGCTGGCGGGATGGGCTTTATCTGCACAGAGATGCACTGCTGTTCTCGTGCTACACTGTATCAGTCCGAGTTCAGTGTGGCCCTGCAGATGTGTGTCAGAGATTCTTTTCTTTACCTCTCAACAAGCCTTTCTTATCGGGCGACGGAGAGACTGCCAAATCTGTCCCATCACGCTCTCCCTTTTTTTTCCTGCTGTTTGAACTCCCCTCATGACTGCGAGAGAATCGTGTCTTTGTTTTTTTGTTTTTGTGCTGTGTTTGTTCGATTTTTTGGTGTCTAGGGTGCATTTGCTTACGGCCCCACTGAGGTTTTGGCTGCTCAAGGTGACCGCATTTGTCTGCGATGTTATTTTTTCGGAGCAAGAAAGTGCTGCACTAATCAAATTAGTCACTGTGTGCCTACACAAAAAGGGAATGTCCCTGTGAATTTTATTTTCCAGAAACAATTATGACAACGTTGTTGAAGCACATCTAATGCTCTCCGTCTCCACAACTGATTCATCTGGTTTGCGTTTGAGACATCTTTTTGATCTCTTTGTGATTGTGGTTTGGCTCGCTGCGGTGAACAGTCGAGAAAACCTGAATGTAGCTGTGAGCCGTCTTGGCGGAAACGACATAAATGAGAACCTAATCAAGCTCGACCGTAATGAATCTACGTTTCTTGTAGAAATGCTGTGGGAAAGACGCCTTTGTCATTGACAGCCGTGTTCACAGTTTACACAAATGCTTAATGAAAACAGTGGTGTGTGTACCCTTATCTGGAGTGAGATGCAGATGGAGCATGTCCAACAGTACTGGGTTCCCATCAGGGTGTATTATGTCTGGGGCAGGAGACTGGCTCCTCTGATCCTCTGATTGGACGCTGAACAAACAGTGCTGCGTAGGGCCACGGGTGGCACAATGACTATCTGAGGATGCGATCAGAGGGGCATCAAAACAGATCGTACCCAGAGAAAAAGACGTTTGATAACCTCTGACTCTGTCACAGGTGGAGCTTTAGTTCTATTGTGTTTCTTGTTCATTGGTTGGAGGCAGTAGGTTTGGAACAAGTGCAAACAAAAAGGGTTTAAAGGCATAGATTATTCAAAAAATGTAAATTAAAGACATTTCAAACCTGTAGAACGTTTTTTTTCCATGGAGCACAAAGGAAAATAATTAGAAAATTTTGAAAGTCGCTGGGGTCCTTGATGACTTTGATTATAGAGGGCACAAAAGTTTCAGCATTTCAAGAATGTCACACAACATACTATTACTCTACTTAGCTCGTCACAATTAGGCTGAAATGTCAAGATACATGTTGTACAATGTCAACATACCTACAGTAGAACGCTGCTGTTCAACTTTGGAAATTCCCTCATTTTACGCATTTTCACATTAACCGCTTATAATCCCAATTAATTTACTCTAATCATTTTTTTTTACAGATGTTATCAATTTACAGCAGTGATTAAGCACTAAGAGAATTTGCTTTATCAACAGAAAGCACATTCATTCCATCTGCAAGTATTCAGTGGTGTGTTAATGGCTTTGACCACAGAAGCTGTGATTTTATATGACTTGATAAAAGCAGCTTAAGCTAAAGTTGTGAATGAGGGTTGATTCGTGGTAAACACAAAAAAGGAAATTAAAAAATGCTCACTCAGATTATGATAATAGTGGAGTGACTAAAATGGTTTTAGTAAAAATTGTATTGGTTTCACCAATAATATATTTTGAAATACAAAGCTACATCTATTGATTAAAAATCTCATAAAACATATTAATAAGAACAATAATGTATACATTTTAAAGTAATTAAATTTAGAGTAACTTTTCTATTGTAATAAATGAAAAAAATTAATATGTTCATGCAATGGCAAATCTGAATTTTCAGCAGCTATTACACCGGTCTTTAATGTTACGTGATCGTCAGGAATCTTTACTGTGAGTTTTAATAAATTTAGTTCATCACTGCTGAGTAAATTTCTTTCAAGAACAAAAGTTTTAAGGTCACCATTAATGCCTAAATCAGTTATTTTTATTATTTGTAAAATAACATATTGATTACATATTAGCACATAATCAGTTTAACGTTGTGATGAGAAAGAATTTCACTGTATTTACTGTTTTATGCTTTTTCTAGCTTCACTGTGGCATTTGTACTTTAAAATCAGGGTTATTGGAATAAAAAGTAAGCCCTCACGGTGGTCTAACAGAAAAAAATCGGACTGTTTATTTTTGCCTAAAATAGTGGGTTAAAGTTAGTGTAAACTTTGTTTCACAATGAATGGCTTCTTCAAATTGGACCTGGTCAGGGACTTTACTCTAACCCAATGTTATTGTTTTTGTCTCCTACAGTTTGTGAAAAGGATGTTCTGACTGTGTGTACCAACTCGTCTCATGAGCATGTACATCCCTTCAAGGAGAAAATGGACTTTTTCATTGCCAGCGGTGAGCTAAGCTAAGATTAGCCCACGCTACCTTTTAGAAAAGGATCTGTATTCAAACTTTTTAAGTCTTCTATTTATGTGCTCTTTCGCATCAGCCAATCCCTCTCGTCTTACCTTGTTCAGATATGAAGTCTCGTTGGTCTCTGAGACAACCTGCCTCTCTAGATGATTGACGGAGAGGAGTACAAAAGTTTGCTTAGATTGTACACTGGATTGTTTTATTTTGCAGATCACAGAGGCAGATATATGGTGAAATAAACTTGTCGTCATCTACTACGGCTCGGCTAGATGAAACAGCAGTGAACTAGATATAAATTAGATTTATTCTGTTTGTAGTTTATGTATGTATTTATATGCATGTTTATTTTACGTACATAGCAGCAAAGCTTTTCCTTTCCTTGCATTCTTCATACTACAATAATTTGATTGTCTCCGCTACGCAGATAAGACAACACACATCCTGCAGTCATGAAGAATATCTGCCATGCTCTCTTTTGGGGGGCCTGATAAGTGTCTGTGACTCCGTACCTGTACGAGATAGCTGGTCGGGGTCAGAAGACAGACGCAGAGATAGGAATCAGAGAGATTTTGACAGTGAAGGAGACTTCTTAGTAAAAGAGTTTCAACGTTGTCTTTAAAGCCCTTGTAGAAAAGTTATGATATTACAGTAATGCTATTTGTAGTATAGCTGCATTATCGATGTTTAAGAGGACAAACGATCCTGAAGTAATAGAAGATATATTGGTGCTTAATATTGACTGTGGTCCTAATTGTCGATAAACTTTTACAGCACAAAAGGAGCTAATTGCTGTGGAACATCAAGTGATATCAGCACGTAAAAGGTGGCACATCACTCTTGTTCAAAATATTATAAAAAATGCAAACTTTGTAAAAAATTTTGCCGTTTTGTCCAGCTTTGCCTCACGACTTTCCTTTCTCAGCTTCTCTGACCTAGTGGAGTACCTTGGATTAAAGCCACGTTCTGGAGAGCCAGAGATTGTGCCTGGTCATGTCTTCACACTTTGGTTTGAATTCTGCAATGATTTCAAGATCAGGTGGAAGAGAGAGAACAAGGTCATATCCAAACAGAGGTGAAGTTAACGGCTTCTTCTATAAAAGCTCTGACCAAAAAACCACACGGTGTGATTTCCTAGTCAATGATGACTTTTTCACTGGCAGTCGCTGTTCTTGTTTGAGTTTTGCTGTTTTTGACTTCAGAATCAAAGAGGCCCAACAGTCAGTGCGCAACATGACGGCAGAGAAGAAGATTGAGACCAGAAGGGCACATGCGAATGGACTGGTAAGAGTCTGCTGAGGTGTGGGAGGCAGATAGATAAGCGGTTCAAACACTAGTAGCTATTGTACTTTAATGGATCAGGTTTTTAATGCAGAGACTTTTTATAGGAATAGTTCACCCAAAACATTTAATTCAACATTAACTCACCCTCAGGCCATCCTCATCAGAACAGGTTTTCGAGATATATATTTACATTAAATCACTTGCTCACCAATGTCAGAATTAGAGTTCAAACAGCTGATAAAAATGACTCCACGTGACTCCAGTCCATCAGGTAATGTCCCTTAACTTTAAACTATCATTTTCAACCAAAACTCATAAAGGTAAAAGTTTCAAATTAAAAGGGCTTGATCATTTATTTCTTCTCACGTCACAAGACAATTACTGATAAACTGGAGCCGCGTGGATCGCTGTGATGTTTTTAGACTCGTTTTGTCGGCAGCCATTCACTGAAGAGGTGAGTGAGCAAGATGTGATGATAAAGTTTTCCAAATCTGTAGAAACAAACGAATGTACAACTTAAAAGGTCTGAGGGTTTTGAGCTAAATTTTATTTTTGGGTGAGCTATTCCTTTATACTACATAATGCATGCACAGCTAAGTTGGACTTCATGATGCGTATTTCTGCACATTTCAGAAAGAGAGACTGCGTCTGAAAGAAGCAAGCCTGACCACCATCTAACCCCATCTGCCATTACCAAAGAGGACCAAATGCATTTATATTTGAGACCCACGCACTTGTATTTTTGGCAGGGTTAGATTAAGGTGCACCTGTTTGTCTGATAGTTTTTACTCAAGACTGCAGAGATAGAAGATGATAACCTGTCTGTCAGTATAATGATCCCATTCCAATGTATAATCCAACAACCAATGGCTCACCAAAAAAACATGTTTCAGATAAAAATGCTGCTCAAATGAGAAACATTTAAGAAATGTTTATATTTAGCTCAATCTGTTCTGGGATTTTCACCAGTCTAAACAATTAAGGGTTGAAAAAGCAGTCTCAACATTTGACTTTGAAAAAGGCAGTAACTTTATTTTGTATAAAGAGTAGCAAAGTTGAGTAACTTTTTATGTTCATATTAAATGACAATGATAAAAAACAATGACAATGTAAATGTGAAATAATATAATATTAAACTACCCTATTAGTTTTATTTGGATGAACAGCACATATTTTTATTGATGACAGTTATGTGGCTTCATCACTTCGTATTGCCATTTAATCACAGTAATAATGTTCCTTTTATAATAAACCCAACATTGTAAAAAAAAAAATATATAAAAACATGCATTTTATTTGTTTTCTGTAATGTTTGTTCGCCTAGATTTTCTTCATCAAGTGATTAAAAAGGCACCACATTCTTTTTTACATTTCAATATGGCATAAAGACCAGAAACAAATGATGGAATGGAAATTATTTACATCCATAGCCTAATATGCAATCCTACAATAAAAATCAAGCCACAAAATAAGCTATTTGCATCGATGCGCAAATCCTGCTCCACACAGTGGAGAATAATATAATAATATAAGCATATTTTTAATATGTCACTATTTCATAGTATTATAACTTATAACACATTTCATTTGCGTCAATTGTACGTCTTCACAATACAGAGGCGGAGGAAACGAATCGTTATTCTCCCACGTTATTCAGGTATATGAATTTGCGACTTTTAGGAGTAGCCGACAAAGAAAGAAATCCGCGAGTTTAATCCAAGTCCACAGAAGTACAGCGGCACTGTTTGACGCGGCGCACGCGCTTCTTCTTCGTGCTGGGAGTCTGTCCTGGACAGTAGAGCGTGTAAGTAACGGTAGTGAAGCTCTTCGGCTTACACACGGAGCACGACTGAAACGCACTGTCCTCTTGATAAACGTGCCGAGGGATGTAGAATGAGTTGCACTGTCCGTAACAAAAGCGGTTGATGATGGTGCGCGGCTGGCACCCGTCCTCGTAGATCATCAGTTTCAGCGGCTGCGTTTTACACCAGTCGAGTTTGAGGTAACGGCGCTCCGTTACGTGTAAAGCCTCCTGGCTGGAGTCCAGCACCTCGTCCCCGACCGAAGGCGGTCCCGTTCCCCTGGAACCGGCCTGCGGCGTCTGCGGTGACTGTTCCGACTGGTTTGGGCTGTATTTATTTGGGTGAGGAATGGCGCCTTGAAATCCCCCGGTTCCCCTGATCCTCGCCGGATTGCAGAGCAGCCACAAGACCACGACAGTGACAGCTAATGCGTCTTTAGTCATCCTTTCGCAAGAAGAAAGAAACATAACATTAAGTGTCATTCAATATGCAGTAATATATATAGTTTTTTTTTTAAAGCTATATTATATATAGTCTAATCAAAACCATATGCATGAAAGATATTTTAAAGCATATATTGTGTAACCTATTTGAACACGTTTACGTTTTGTGTATATTTAATTGGCAATTCTCTCTGGCATCTCTTTCTATAAACACATTTAAAAAATTAAAAAAGTAATATTCCAGTGGATATGCAGGCTTACCTCAGATTAATAATGGTTCGAACTTCTTCTCATGGACTGCAGCTGCGTTCACAAAGGTCTTTGTGTACCATAACAAACTACGATTAATAGGTTGAACCAGATGATCCAGAACTCCAGAGTCAGAGTCTAAATAAGTTCTGCAGCTCTGTTCTGAGTGCTGACATTTAAGAGAACGGGGCAGTCCACGCCTCCTCTCAGTCTAAGATCATTCACAGCATTTTAGGGATGGTCCGGTGCTTCAGGAGAGCACATAAACTTACGATGAATGCATATTGTGATGTTTGTGATTTAGATGAATCATGAAGTTAAAAACACATCTCCAATCATGTGCACGTGAACATATACATCATTTTTATTTGATTAAATGGTAATACAACAAAAGTTGTGCCAAGAGAATAATTCATGTTACGCTCACCCTTTGCTGCTCTATTAATATTATGATTCATTTGAATACCACACATAATTTAATGCTGACTTTACTGTGAAACTGATAAGATTTTTATTGTACAGATTTTATCAATAATATGATGTTTAGGTCTTGATATTGCTTGTAGCAGTTTCAGCCTCATCTTCCTCTGGGAAATGTGGCACTGATTTCTTGGCCACCACATTATCTAACCTCTGTCCCATCAGATATGGATTTGCACTCTGAAACACAGAAATTTATGAAAATACAATATGCAACAGTGCTCCATCTAATAATTCATCTGTTGAACCTCTACTCCCCAAGAAGCAAGCAAAAGGCTAAAAAAAATTACATTTAGCGCTTACCCTTTTTCTTCTTTTTGGCCCACCCTTCAGTTTTTCATACAAAAGTCCTTTATTCTGGAAGAATGAAAATAGACATGTAGTGCCATCTGCTACAGACCAGAGGTCCTGGGTTATCTTGTTTCATTTTTCAAACTGATCACAATTTAACATTTCACACTGTACATTACTAAACCCAATGTGAATGTTCCTATTTGCTGTGACAGTGTCAAACACAACAAGCAACTTGTTTACATAACGCCAGTAGCATTGTGCGTCCTCATATATCGCCGATAGTGCTATCAAGTTTTCTGGAATAGGCTTTGTCAACCTTAAAGGTAAGAATGAAGCAGCCTCTTCTCTACTCCAGTCATCATTTGACATTAACTTTTCCCGGGGTTAAAAGCAGTTCATAGTGATGATAACCTTGCGTTCAGTGCAGTGTAAAAAGCCCTTAAATGGATCAATCATTTCTGAAAAATCTGAAATGTCCTTCAGTGTGTCAAATGTAAACTCACCCACTTCGCGAGTGCAGGGTAGTCATGCTCCGGGTCAAAGAGGTGCTGATGTTTCTGGAATTCTCGACTGAACTCTGCTGTGTCTGGAGAGTTCTCTAAACATCCATCGGCAGCTATAAAAACAATGTTTTAAATGCATTTTTTAGGCTATTCACGAACGTTTGTCATTGCTTGAGGAGAATGCGGTAAACACCTTCAAACTAATCGAATACCGAACCAATTTTCTTTGCCGATTAATCAAAATTAATTGTGGCATTGCTGTTTATTTGTGCAATCGGTTACATTTGGAACATCGTACCGGTCTTTCCAAGAGGGCAAGGATTGGGAGGGTCAGGGTAGCCATGGTCCTCGCTGAAATCTTTGGGAACACTGTCTCCGGTTAACTCTGCAACAATGTTAGGGATGTTCCCATACGGGCCGAGATGCTGGAGTCCCTCGTGAGCACCACCTATTGGACAAAGTGTAGAAATACACATGAAGGCGAGCACGTAATAATTAGGCTATTATAAGGACCATCAACGATCACTTGCGGTTTAAAAACGTGCGATTATACTTACCTTGGATGCTGAGCGGGCCGACTATGTTGGTGGCCTGGTGCGCGGGATACTCGACCCTGGGCCGCGCGATTCCCAGCTGCTCCATCACACCGTGCAGCAGGCGCTGGATATCCGCCTCCGACACCTGATCCACCGTGCGTGGACTGCGGCCAGAAACGACGGCCATCCAGCTTATAATGACACTCAGAAGAACCGTGTGTGCCATTTTCGGAGCCGAACCCATCGTTACCGTTCACTCCACCGACTATAAACACAACACGTAACGTAACTGTAAAAACACTGCTGCCCTTTATGCCAAAACAGCGGTTTTAAAGAAACACGCAGCGTACGTTGTTTTTAAAGGTGTTACATTTGTCGAAAAGTTAATGTAAAAAAATATGATGTAAACGTAAATGTAAATATTATTGAGCTCGGAGAAAATGCGCATCCCTGTTTGTAACTACGTCACAAATGAGCAGGCTTGATGAAAAAACATAGGCCATAACGCAAATTAAGAAGCGCACTCTTATTACAGCAAAACTAAAACCCTGCTTGTTGTAGCTGTGGAGAATAAACAGATAGCCAAATTTGATAACCTACCATGTAATCTGGATTCTGGACTGAGAAAGGTTGTCGGGTTCAGCTCAGATGCCGTCCTCCTCCTCTTTGCCGCTTCATTTGCTCTGTTGCCAAGCAGCGAATCATCTCTCGTCTACAAATGATGGTTGGTTTACGTAACGTTAGTCGCTAGCATATCAGCTAAAACATGTTGCTGAGTTTTATTGGGAACGGTACAGAAGGGCAAAGTTTAAAGAAATAAGGAATACGCTGTGGGCTATTAGCGAAATGTGCAAGGAAATGTTATTACATAAAAATAAACTTAACCACAATGTGTCTTGTCGTCGTGTTTGTTTTGGACCTGCTTAATCGAATCATAATATTAATACTTTAGCGTTTACAGAGCTAATACAGCCTACAAGGCAAATACATCGGGTTATATTTTTCGCATGTAGCCTGTTTCACTTCTCTTTAATAACAACAATGACTTAAAAGCAATTCAGTAACTTCCCTGGAAGTACTTCTCGGGAACAGGCATTATTATAATATTTATGGAACATCGCCACCGCATTCACAATTAACTTTTTTACCTCATATTCTGCCTTTTAGTTTATGGTCCACACCATCTGCAGTAGCCTGCATGTTAATGTTTTAAGAAGTTTTAGAAACCATTTGAAACAAATAATAAATAAAACAATAGCTGCATTTCTTTCCAGTAAAAACCCAAAGACAAAACGCAATGTGAGCCAGAAGTACTGTTACACATCACAACTTTTATTACAACAGTACATGTATATACAGCACAAGGCACAGTACAAATGCATACAGAGGGTTAGTTGGATTGCATTGAAAAGGATTTGAGGTTTAGAAGCACTTCCTGTGGACGATGGAGGGACCTGCCTCATCATACTCCTGCTTGCTGATCCACATCTGCTGGAAGGTGGACAAGGAAGCCAGGATGGAACCGCCAATCCAGACGGAGTACTTACGTTCAGGGGGAGCAATGATCTACAGGACGGACACGAGAACATAAACGGTTAGGCTGTAAAATTACAGCTATAAAAGAAACAAGCTGATTTAGTCGGACAGATGTTTACCTTGATCTTCATTGTGCTGGGGGCCAGAGCAGTGATCTCCTTCTGCATACGGTCAGCAATACCAGGGTACATGGTGGTACCACCAGACAGGACATTGTTGGCGTACAGGTCCTTGCGGATGTCAATGTCGCACTTCATAATGCTGTTGTAGGCGGTCTCATGGATGCCAGCAGACTCCATACCTGTGAGGAGCAACATCGCAAGATATGTTTCAATGCACGCAAGGGGACAATTGTGATATAAAGACAACAGCACGGGGTAATGCAATGAGGTAATTCGAGGCCAGGCCAAATCATACCAATGAAAGAGGGCTGGAAGAGAGTCTCGGGGCAGCGGAAACGCTCATTTCCGATGGTAATGACCTGGCCATCAGGCAACTCGTAGGACTTCTCCAGAGAGGAGGAAGAGGCAGCAGTAGCCATTTCATTCTCAAAGTCCAGAGCGACGTAACACAGCTTCTCCTTGATATCACGAACAATCTCACGCTCAGCTATGAAAGAGAAAAGAGGGTTAGTATATTGCAAAAGACAATGAAAACATTTATTTAGCATGCATTAAAAAAAGTGCCCCCTCTTGAGGAAATTTGCTAATTTCTCAACAAAATTATGTGTAAGTCTAATTCTTTTAGGACCCACCGGTAGTCACAAAAGAGTAACCGCGCTCAGTCAGGATTTTCATCAGGTAGTCAGTCAGATCGCGACCGGCCAGATCCAGACGCATGATGGCGTGAGGAAGAGCGTAACCCTCGTAGATGGGGACGTTGTGGGTCACACCATCGCCAGAGTCCAACACGATACCTGTAACATGATGCATTTGCATTTTAGGTATTGCTTTCTAAGTATTATTGATGTGTATAGAAATGAAGACCTATAATGTTGCGTATTGCTTCAGGTGACTTAACAGACACTGACCAGTGGTACGGCCTGAGGCATACAGAGAGAGCACGGCCTGAATGGCAACATACATGGCAGGGACGTTGAAGGTCTCAAACATAATCTGAAAAGAGAGCAAAATATTAGTCTCAGTCAGAGTTATTATTGTTACCTAAAACTAAGTCCATAAAAAGATGAATTACTTAAAATATGCATTGACAGCTACTTGTCAAGGCAACGTTTCTCATTTTTCTAATTTTTATTTAAAGCTAAACTACAAGTAAATTAACTAAAGTTTAAAGTAATCTTAAAAGACATATTACGCATATACAAAAACACAATAAAATTACTACATTTTAACTTAAATAAAAAAAATCTGACAAAAAATCTAAAACTCAAATTCAAAATAGTAACAAAAACGACCAGTAATGTTAAACGCACACTGAAATGATTTGGGCTTTATAAAAACCCAAATCTAAATGGCCACAAGGGAGTGCTAGAGCATACGTGAAATAGTTCAGAGAAAAATTGTGTAATAAACAAAACTTATGTGTGCCTATATATAAATATATGGCTTCTGATAATGTGCTGCCACTATATAGGATATGCCTCTCTAGGGCGTTATCATATTTGTGCAAACCCCTGCATGATGTTACCTGTGTCATCTTCTCCCTGTTGGCTTTAGGGTTGAGGGGGGCCTCAGTGAGCAGAGTGGGGTGCTCCTCAGGGGCCACACGCAGCTCGTTGTAGAAGGTGTGATGCCAGATCTAAAAACATTTAAATACGTTAAACCATCAAACAATAAAATTTGTCCAGTTCAGCATTCTGTATATTAACTCCTTAATTGCTACCTTTTCCATGTCATCCCAGTTGGTGATGATGCCGTGCTCGATGGGGTATTTAAGAGTAAGGATACCCCTCTTACTCTGAGCCTCATCTCCCACATAGCTGTCTTTCTGACCCATACCCACCATCACACCCTAAAGGAAAAGAGTGATGGGTTATCACCAAGCATCTCTAGTTCAAGTGTGTATTATACAATGATTTTCCACAGCCAATATGCAATATGTTGACTAGATCAAGAAATGTACAACACATGCTTTGGAGACCCACCTGGTGACGGGGTCTGCCAACAATTGAGGGAAAGACAGCACGGGGAGCATCATCACCGGCGAATCCAGCCTTGACCAAACCAGAACCGTTGTCGCACACGAGTGCGGTAGTCTCATCGTCGTCACACATGATTGGTCTTTTTTAGGATGGTCCTAAGAGAAAGAAAACACGTTAAGGGAGTGTATAATTTAACATTCATTTCGTTCAATCGTTTTAATAAATGTATATCATAACTATATCGCCTCGACAATCCACTGAAACGTTTCTGAGCCCGCATAACGGAGCACGGCATCAGGTTAGATCAACAAAGGCCCAAAGCAGCACAGCAAATCCTCTTTAAACTATTTTAGGCATCAGCTCTTGTCATTCCGAGTGGAAGTCCCTGACCAAGTGTCCTATCTGCAGCTCTTTTACAGTTGTCTGATGACAAATGACAGCAGGACCTAAGGGTCGCCTCCTCAGCTGTCTAGAAGCTGTTAGAGATCCACTGGCAGCATGTCAATTCACTACATCTGTTGATGACTCCCTTTATTAGTGCTTCATAAGTCACTCTTATGAGATGTGGTTTCTTACCTAAAGTCAATCAAATACAACCAGTTACAGCTGCTCACTTCTGCTGTCCTTCATCACTAAGAGCATTATTTATTTGTATTATCAATGGGCAGCTATCTATCCTTAAACATTTCTCTAGCTGCAGCTACAGGTATGGTCGCAGAGAACGAGCGATTATATGCTTTAGTTATCCGCCATCTGCATCAACAATTCCAGAGATTAATTCCTTCCCAATTTAGGAGATGAAGTGTTGGGTTATTCCTTTTCAAATATCTCTCTCTATCGTCCCTGAAGTAGTCCACAGAGATAAAGGTAGCAGGAAACACTCACCGAGTTGTAGCACAAGACTGGGGTTTCCGCTGGGATGAAGGGCATGGGAGAAGGATGCCTCTTAAATATGCTAGTGCTGGGGGGGCTGGGGGTCATGGGCGGGATCTGGAGTTCACACAACGCCAAATAAGAGATGCTAGAAAATGGCCCATTGCCAGTATATCCTGCATGGACTCTGACTTGATTACCAAAATGGACAGATGTTGCTTGAGAGGTGACAGATCCTCTTTGAGAGCAAAATAAAGAGAGTTTGTTATGATTTAAGAGCCAAATGGAATGCCCAAAAAGTCTAGTACTATTCTTCGATTGTTCTCCATACCCTTTAACATATGATATAAAGTTTTATGTAATGTTCTGTTATTTGTGTGAAAAAATTATATATAAGATGCTTTAGGATGATGAATTGTTGATGGATGTGATTTAATCATAATCAACAGCATTGTTTTCTATGGATGTGACTAAAAATGTTAATATAAATTACATGATGCCATTCTTTTAAGGATAATGGTTCTTGGAGAATATTGTTAGCAGATACTGAAAATTTGGTTTGCATTTTTACATTTAGATAACCTTTGCATCATCTAACTAAGTTTTTCTTTTGAAACACTAATAATTTGATAACACTTCATGCTGTGAATAATGTGATGCAGTAAGTCGAATATGTCGATTGTTTTTGAATTATTAACTCAAATCTATAAAAAATAATTTCTGTTAAGCTGGAAATAACAGAAAAAGTTGAAGCTCAATAAAAAAAAGACTTTAACTAAAACTTACAAAAATACACATACACATACATGTGTGTATGTATACATATATTTCAGTAATAAAAAAAAAAAAATATATATATATATATATATATATATATATATATATATAGAGAGAGAGAGAGAGAGAGAGAGAGAGAGAGATACTAATAGCATATAAATATAATACTAAAATAATAGTGAATGAAGTTGGTAGCTTTAAAATGGTTGGTTTTTATTTTTTAGCATTTTATGTTTAACTCTGACAAAATAGTGTGTAATTTTAATACTGACCATTTCTTGTCCAATGATAATTGTATCTACCAGAATATTAATATTATTTAAGCAATAGACAATAATACATGAAAAAATAATGCTATTGTACACACACAAAAAGTACAAATGACCTTTGACCCAGCACAATATACTATATGTGTAAGGTCACTGTGACATGCAATGTCAAAAAGCGATTTGACTTCACAGGTATTTAGAAGACAGAGGATGTAACACTAGACGTGTGGGGTCACATTTAGGAGCCAGACCTGAGTAACACCACCTTTGTCAAATGGCCTGGGCCCTGGTATGCGATCAGACCCACAACATGCCAGACAGCTGAGAGGTGTGGGGGGTGTTAAGAAGGACCCCTGTCCTTTCTCTACAACTGCTGTTCTCTGATTGGCCCAGCTCTGTCCTTTTAGGGTCATGTTGAGTGACAGGTGCTCCTGGATACACATCAGCTCTGCTTCTCGGCGCTGCTTGCTTGGCTCCAACTCCTTATTTGTCACCTTCTCCCCCGTTATCTCTTGCACTCAACACTATGAGAAAACAACCTTGCTATGAAGAGTATGGTTTTTACTAAATGCTATTTTGATTCTGGACACGCGCTTTGGGTCAAAACATGCGTTTCATAAATTATTAGTTTTCTTTCAACATCTTCGAATGATTGGTAAAAGGTGGCGTTGCCTCCGGTTTTTTGCCGTGTGTTTGTTATCTTGTGTTGTTTCAGGCTTGGTGAACAGTAGATAGCGTTCTATTTGTGATCCTCAAAGCTGTAGCCTGACTGAAAAAGACTGTGATATCAGTGTGATAGTATTTTCTAACCTTTTGTTATCAGATTTCTGGAGTTTCTTATAGACCCTTCGGCTCACTCTGCCAAAGATGGATTATGTGTTAGCATTTTTGAGCACCATAAAGTTTAAGCCTCTTTGTTAATGTACTATTATTAGCCGTTTTTCATGCTAGCTTGATAGATATCTACAGAACAAAATCCATACGGATTCCCTTGAACCCTCATGTACCGTGACCGATGCTGCCATCTTATTATAGCTCTGATGATGCTGTCTATCAAAACGAGATCATTGCTAATGGTTTCTTTGCATTTGTACTGTGCGAATTAGCTTCTTTCTTGTGAAAAAGACAAAGAAAACGTGCATTTGTGGCGTTCAGGAATGATAAGCGAAGGAATTCAGGTGTCCCAGTTGCACTAATGATATACACTAACAGTTGTAATTCTACTGTGGCAATATTTACCGGGTTGTGATCTATTAGCGCTGCTGTGTGGGAGGCCCAGTGGTCAAACAAAGCTAGCAACCAACACAAGCACTTTGACAGGGTCCTGTCTCCTTAAAAGGGCATGGAGGAGACACAGGATTTGCCTGTTTCTGTTTCAGACAGCTGCGCTGACCAGTAGACCCTCAATTGGAGAGTGGCAACTGTTGGGCCCAAATGCTTTTTAACATTCATTATATTGGGAACAATGGTTTGTTGATCAACCTGTTTGTGACATGACCCTGCTGGGCCATACCACAGAGTGATGTGGATTATATGCTGGATTGATGGCAGCTAGTGTTCACAGGACTTCACAGAGAGAGAGAACAAGATTAAAAAAGAATTTCTTGCATTAAGTATTATTGTTGTAATCGAAACCTAAAACTAAACCTGAAATGAAACTAGAAAAGAAAAATTAGAAGCTGAAATAAAATCAGTTTAAACTTAATTACTATAACACATAATTTTACAAATGTGACAAAGATAGATGAAAATACAAAAAGCATGACAAAATAGTAATAAATTATCAATCAGTAAAATAGGATTAGGGTAGGGTTAAGGGATCTAGAATATGTGACATATGCGACATGAATCAGAAAATCAGTCATAGGGATCAATTTTTTTAAATTGAGATTTATATGTCATCTAAAATAAATAAGCTATCCATTGATGTATGGTTTGTTAGGATAAGACAGAGATACAACTATTTGAAAATCTGGAACGTGAGGGTGCAAATCACATTTAAAGTTGTCCAAATTAAGTTCTTAGCAATGCATATTAATCATTTTAAAAATGTATTTTTCATATATTAATGTTGGGAAATGTACTAAATAGCTTCATGGAGCATGACCTTTACTTAATATCCTAAAGATTTTTGGCATAAAAAACTAAAATGATTACCGTACAATGATTTCTGACCCATACAATGTATTTTTACTATTGCTACAAATATTCCTGCTTGATTCATGACTTTTTGATGCTTTTGTGTTTCAGGGTCACATATGGTCATGCAAAACGGCAGTAATATGTGCAGGAATATGGAAATTCTAATAAACAGCAAATATGCTAGTAATGTGCATGTCCTTAAAAGTGTTAGTAGTAATAAAAAAATTTAACCTTCAAAGTAAAAACTGCAAAACAAATCAAAGATGAATTTCATCAGAATTTTTTTTGGTGAGAAACTGTCAAGACGTAGCTTTCATAGAAAACAGATGCATCACTTTGATGCATTTATCTGTGTATAAAGTGTGGCTTACAGTAACTGTTGCAACACTGGGTTGTTTCAGTAATATCATGTCTGATAATAAGATCTACTGTGTGTCGATGTGTCAGCTATAGCAGCTGTTGTCAGCAAAGAACTCTTCAGAATGGACCGCTGACAGGCATGCTAATGAGAAAACCCCATATAAATGATCCTCACAGTAATGTACATGTCCCGGAGTCAATCGCTGTTCAGATTCAGACGCTCATATTAGCCCTGACAGGAATACTCAGATGTTCATGTCTATTCATCATTTTTACAGTGCTTGCAGCAGCACACATCAACTGACAAGTCAGTGACAGTTGTACAACACCCCTAAAAAGAAATATGCAATAAGGGAACATATGCTTGTTTTGTAGAACGCACAAAAGTAAATAGCCTGTGCAAATACAACCCTGAATATTTTATAGCAATTTAGCTATATTAAAGCAGGTCAGAGAATTTTAATTCTTGTCGATGCGGTTCAAGAAGCTTTTTAAAGTTCATGCTGTCCCATGCAGAAAATGGTTTTCAATGTCCTAAGAGCATTTAGAGAACAACCGGTCATCAGCTCATGCCAGGAGTGCTCTAGATAATGACTACTATAAATATATAAAGTGCTTTAGAAGTTTCCATGTCAGCAATGTTGCACATTACAGGTGTGTATGGAAGCATTTCATCCACTTGGGTGTACTGAAACTGTACATCTTAAAAAGTTAATTTTTTAGGTTAGAAACATTAAAAAGTGAACTTTAAATCAAGACCATTGGTCAGTAACTACTGGCTCATTGCATCAAACCTACCTTCAACATTAGTTATGAACTAACAAGATTCTTCATACTACCTCAAGATGAAAATAGGAGGAAGACCTTTAGAAAAGAACACCGATGACTTCAGTAAACCTGTTAGTTTGGGCAGATGCTATAGAGCATCACAGCAGCTGAAAGATATTAATATATGTAGGCAACAAAAAGGCAAAATATGCCAAATGTTACTTTTCTTGGAAATGATCTACACTCCGGGGTCATTACTTTCCTGTTCCATGAACGTTGAAAATAAAAAAAAAGTACTTTTTATTCATATACACCATACCCCTTTACTAAATAACAAATGGAACTTCAGAAACAAATTGCAGTGAAGAGACGCATTTTACAATAAAATGAGCAGATAAGTTGTAGACAACCATTTCACCATGTCCAAAAGGCAAAGCAAAAAGTATGTTGGTTCTTTTTATTATTATTTAAAACAACAAAAATAAAAAGACATTTATTAGATAATTAAAAATCGGAGGAAAAAAAAAACCTGTAGATTTTAGAAATAAGTGTCAGAGTTCATAATGTGTCCATTGAAGCACTCGGATCGAGTCTCTAAAAATCAGCATCCAGTCTGAAAGTGTTATCTGTGGGTCCGGACATAACTCCCATCCGCTGGTACTCTCCTACTCGCTTCTCAAAGAAGTTGGTTTTGCCCTCCAAAGAAATGTTCTCCATGAAGTCGAAAGGATTTTCCACTTTATAGATCTAAAAAGTAAATTTAAGAGCCAAGTTAAAATACCATCCGTTAGAAATCAAACCATAGAACAAGGCTAATGGACCTGTGGTCAGTCACAGAGACTATACTGCCACCATGAGCACAGATGCAAAGTTACCAGAAGGAAAAGAAACATCCAAGCCTACCTTGTCAAAACCCAGCTCCAGCAGAAGTCTGTCAGCCACAAACTCAATGTATTGCTTCATCAGGTCACAATTCATGCCAATTAGCTTTACTGGCAGAGCATCAGTCAGGAATTCCTAGTAAGGAAAAGACATTTAGTTACAGATATAGCGTCTACAAAGAATTTACTTACAAACGATAAAAAAGGTGGAAACCCTGACATTGATGTGGCATTATTCGAAACGTACAAACCTGTTCGATTTCAACTGCATTCATGATGATTTTCTTCACGGTTGCTTCTGAAGGTTTGTTGACCAAGTGCTTGAACATGAGGCAGGCAAAGTCACAATGAAGACCCTGTAAGGATGAGAACAAGTGTGAAGACCACATCGTCAACGTTCAAACCACACTTCCGAAAGCACATCAAAATTTATAAAAAACAAGTTTTCACTTCAATTCCATTTAAAGTCTTGAGGTTGTCTCAAAATGGTTACCTCATCTCTGCTAATAAGTTCATTGGAGAAGGTGAGTCCAGGCATCAGTCCTCTCTTCTTCAACCAGAAAATGGAAGCAAAAGACCCAGAAAAGAAGATTCCTTCCACAGCAGCAAAAGCCACCACTCTCTCCCCTGAAAACAAAGACCTTTTAGCTTAAACCTTACACATATACATACACACATATACATTATGTTAATCCAACATACCATATTGTGCATTTTTGTCACCAATCCAGTTAAGAGCCCAGTCAGCCTTCTTCTTTACGCAAGGCATCGTCTCAATGGCGTTGAAAAGATATTCTCTACAAGAAAACCCACACAACGTCATTAATAAGCCGATGTCTAAATATACCGTACATTACAATAAGACAGGGATGTTTATGGAGCTCAGTTAAGGCGATCGTTTCGTGTTGACACCCTACAACCAGCTGACCACATGTCCACTGATCATGAGCAGTCAACACTCAGCTCCCATCATCAGCTGAGGTCCGTACCCCTGCGCCACTCATCATTGCCCCAAAACACTCCAACATCACTTCCAAAAGCTCACCTCTCTTGGGGATCTTTGATGTAAGTGTCAATCAGCAGACTGTACATTTCGGAGTGGATGTTTTCCATGGCTATCTGAAAACCGTAGAAGCAACGGGCTTCGGTCACCTGGACCTCCTGAGTAAATCGTTCCACCTACAGCATCACAAAACAAGCAATTAGAACAGAGCGGCTTTTTACACACGTTTGCACAAGATTGTTTCTGAACTCACCAAGTTCTCATTGACAATGCCATCGCTCGCAGCAAAAAAAGCCAAAACGTGAGAGATGAAGTATCTCTCGTCGTCTTTCAGGGAGTCCCAGTGCTGAAGATCTTTGGAAAGATCAACCTTGGAGAAAATAAACAAACCTTCAAAATGCTGCAATTAAAGTATTTATGAGAGAAAAAAAAAAAATCATGTTAAATATTTGGAAGTTTACCTCCTCTGCTGTCCAGAAAGAGGCCTCTGCCTTCTTATACATCTGCCAGATATCATGGTACTGAATTGGGAAAATGACAAAGCGGTGGGGGTTCTCCTTCAGAAGGGGCTCCTCCTCCACAGATCCTTTCCTAGCTTTTGTCTGCTCCTTAATTAAAAAAAAAAAAAGGTAAAACTTAAATTTCAAAATCACAAGTATATTTACAATAAAAAAAGCCATGATTTAAGACTTTAAAAATCTAAATGAAAAAGCCAACTATGCACGTTACCATTTTGACCTACATTACTAAAAAAAAAAAAACACAAAAACCCGCTTTGTCAGGGTTTGTTAACCATTTTCATATCACTGAAAAATAACAAACGAGGAAAATCTCCAACTGAATTTTCTTCGTGGTTTTTATAAAAGGGTTTACGTTTAATCCAAGTGCTACGACTACTTCCGGTCTAGTTTGCCGGTAAAACAAGAGTACTCTTCCATTGGATTCCTTTTTTTAAACGTTAAATAAATGAACTGGCTGAAAACACAAGAATACCCTTTTGTGTGACCGTCGGTCATGGAGTGAAGTAGATTTGTTTTATGAGCTGTCGTTCTTGTTAAAAAGGACATGATATGGACCGGACCAGCCCAACTTGGCGCGCTCTGAATCCGCCAAATTTAATAAACTACTTTTAAAAAAAGACATCTCTCGAGAAACCACTACTCGTTTAAAATAAATATTTCATATGCATTGATGTAAAACCACAAGAACAGTTCAGGGATGCAGTTAAAAGTGAGCGTACCTCTGAATCATCAAAGATTTTGCGCGCCGTTTTGGACGCCAGGATTCTGGTGGAGTTCAGACTGGGCGGCTGAAAACAACAAAATCACCGATTTATGATCTATTTAGCATAAATGAACGGTTTAACATTTGTCGTAGAACAAAAGGTAATATTTTCCACAAAGGGGTTTCTGTAATATTGATCTATACACCAAAAACGTAAAGCATATCAGTACAAGTCTTTGAGAAGTAACGTACTATACACCTAACGCAAGTGAAAATAGAAATAAACTCACCGTGTTTTCTTTGTCTACCAAGGACATGCTATTGATTTTGGCAGAAATGGTGTTTTCATTCTTAGTTTTCAGTGGAGAGCGAGTGGACATCATTGTTAAAGCTTGAAGTGTTAAGTAAAACAGAAAATAGGAATAAAAGTTTAAAAAAACAGGAACAACTTCTAAAACAAAGTCAGCTACAAATAAATAAAACAGAAAAGCAAAAGCTCGAAGATCTAACAGTCCAACTGGAGGGAAGAAAACGAAAAGCGAACGTCGGAGATTCTTTTTATATTCGATTCTTGGCGCTCATTCTCAGCCAATAAGAAAAAGGCAGACTTCACCGCTTTGTTTGGTCCTTTTAACTCTTTCGTCAGAGGAACCAATCAGAATTCTCCAAGATGTCACGTGAGAGTTACGCCTCGCGGGAAATTCAAAGCGTTGGGGGATGCGAAGTGTTACACAAAACCGAACAAATGACACAAACTGGTTTAAAAAGGCGCGAATATGAAGGAAAAGCTATGTGTAATATCACGTTGTTATTATTGTTATTTTTACAAATATTTCACTTAGGTTTTGTAAATGAAATGCCTTATAAGAATTTGTACGAAAAGGGTTCAAGGGACGTTGCCACATAAGACTTTACATTTACAAACTTTACATTTACAAGCAATAGCATTTCTGTTTTCTATATACAGTAATGAGCCCGAATTATTTGTAACTTCTTCTGAACAGAATAAGGTTAATGAAAATGCTAGGTAGTGCCAATGAAACCGCTATAGTAGAGACCGACTGCAGTCGCGTACAGACAAGTTACCACATTAAACAGCACACAATGAGATGCTAAGTAAAACAACATCTCCCGTGCTGTCTGGAGGGAAATATGTATTTAAAGTACCTCTTTGTGTAATGTCACTGTCACAAATCCAAACTTATCTTCAACAAAACCATCCCGAAAGGAAGCAATGGTTTGGCGCCAGAATTGAGTAAACAATCAAAACACATAACATCAGCCCTTACAATTACCCACAATACCTCCAAGAACAGAAATATGTTTTTAAAAATGGACGCAATACTAGACGTGATCTTTGATATTACTACCTTCAGAAAATCATCCTATTGACGAGGTGAAAATGTTTTGTTCCCTTTCTTCTTGTTTCTGTAGTCCACAAGCTAAAATGTTCGCGTTGAGCATCATTAATAGATATAGCATGCTCCACGCGTGTCTAAAAACACGTCTAAATCTTTTTATTTTGCATATAGTATATGTATTTTATTGGCGATTAAACTGCACACAACAATCTATCAGCTGTTAAGCCACTTGCTCACAACAACCAAACCAAAACACGAATTCGCACAAGCTTTAAGATTAACTTCAAAATCTACATTAAAAGCAACAACCCGAACGGTTTAAAGCGTGTTTTGCAAAAATCCAAAAATATCGAAATCCATTTTTTTTTTCATAACAAATACATTTTCGGGACGCGGGAGTCGACAAAGAACAATAAAACGCCCAAGAGATCACTGCCTGGGATAAACTACGGCGTGTTTGTGAGGTGCTGCTCCCTCGTGGCGGGAGGACAATAACCGCACGACACTTTTGTTTCAACTCGACAAATAAATTGTGGATTTCAGGGAAAACACGGCACACATGCCTGTTTTTTAAAATGTCTACTCAAAGATGACATTATTTATTTATTTACCAATGCAATAGTTTGTTTTGTTTTTGACTAAATAATAAATACAAATAGAATAAAATATTCCAACCCAAAATAAAGATGTATAAATATTCTTAGCTAATATGAGATCACCAGGTGCGAGTCCTGTTGTGGAAATAAAACGAACAGTTATGGCATACAGTAAACCGCGTCTAATACTGAAGAGACCAGCAGGGAGAGCGCTTTACCTCTACTTGAATTTGCCGTTTGCGAAACATTTAAAAAGAATGGTGTGCATTTGTAAAAAGTTGCTAAAATGCTTTTAATGATCACATGTGACAAATGGTAAAATGCGAATATGGCATAAAACTGGTTCACTACAAGATTAAAAGACCGTTACAGGCCGTCGTCGAGTCTTCCCATTTCGCTTCTCGCTTTAGTTTAGATGATTATTATTAAAACATAAAAAAAATAATAATTTAAAACAACTTCCAGCGCAGTGACCGTGTTTTTTTTCTTTGTGTTTTCTCTTTTCGTTTGGAAATATCGGTCAGTAAGGCAAATGGGCGGAGTCCAAGGAATGTCAGTCAAGCTGCTGTTGCCATATTTACAACTCGCCGTCTTCTGTGATTGGTCGCGCCCCCTAACCGCTCCACAAAGAAGCAATATGATTGGACGAGGTTTGTTACTGGGTGCTGTGGGGTGACAGGGTTGAGAATCGATGTTGAGCTGGTGTTGTGTAACTGTGTCGTCATGCAAGTTCATGGCTTCTACATTTTACGCGTTGTGTAATGCTTGTCAACCTGTGTGTATATTTGTATGTTTTCCGTTCTCATTTTCTAAACTTATTTTATTTTTTTTTTTTGATTTAGGTAGTGTAATGGCTTAAAATGTTTACACATATTTTTGAGGTCGATAAACTCAGCTTAATAAAAATGTAAATGGTAACAAATAAAACAAATGTCATATTCTTACTACAAATGTTTATTATTAAATAATATGGAATATTGCAGGTAGTATCGCATACAGGAATACTTTCCAATTAACAGAAGTAACATCAATAACATTTATTCATATATCAACAATAAATGCAAATTTGAATACACATTACATTCATATAGATAGTGATATTTATATACAACTATACAATAGTAAAGAGTAAGTAACAGATGAACTGATGCAAAGACTTTGGCAAAGGGAGTAAATACATATTGGGAGACATAACTTATATAAAAGTAAACAAAAATTCCTTATAAACAACCATGATTAAAATAAAAATCCAGTGCAATGTCACATTGTTTTATGTACATGGATGTGTAGCAGCCTTGGTTTTCTTGTATTTCCCCTGTTAAATGGTCAGTGGGATATTGTCCTGAGGTGACTGAGGTGAGTGGTCTGAGTCTTAACCTAGTTTGAGGCAGGAAGAAGCACACTAAGGGGCATGGAAGATGGTGCTTGGGAAGGGGCCATTTTGTTCACATCGCGAACTTCGTTAGGCCACACTGTGGACCTCTTGGTTGTCATGTGACGTCGGGCGTGCTTGGTCAGGTGGTCGCTTCTCATGAACCGACGCTCGCAGACAGGACATACAAACTTCTTTTCACCCGTATGTGTCCGACGATGCCTGGACAGTTCATCTGAACGAGCAAATTTTTTGTCACACCCTTCCCAATGGCAACTGAAAGGCTTCTCACCTGAGATAAAGAGAAAGATGATCAACAACCCTATTTTATGGGTGCAGCAATCTATTAGAACAAAAACACGCCAGATAGATACAAACCTGTATGGGTTCTCAAATGAGCCTTCAAGTGGGAACTTTTGAAGTAAGTCTTCTTGCATCCTTGGAAGTTGCAGACGTAGTTCCGCCTGCGCGAGAAATCAGATTGTGTCACTCCACCACTCTGACCTGAGGGCACATAGACTGGAGCGGGTGCCAAGGGCAGGAGCTTCGTGTTCCCAAGCGTAACAACGCTTTGCTGGCAGGTGGAGGATTGGGATACCTGAGACTGCGGGACGACAAACATCACAGTGCCCTGAGCCACAGGTGAGCCCACCAGAAGAGGTTGAGAATGTGGAAGAATGGGCTTCGACCCCGAGGCCTGCATCTGAACTGGAGTCTGAACAAATGCGGAGATGATTCCAGTCTGCCCGTTAACAGGAAACACCTGACAGAGCACTGGCGGGCTGGATATGGGTGACTGAGGAACGGCAGACTGTGAAGTTGGGATAGCAATGCCCGTGGAGTGAGGAGAAGGGGAAGTTCTCTCTGTTTCTGCAGTCTCACATGGGCTACTGCAGCTTCGCATTTCTGCTGTGAGGTTGGCAATTGGCTCTGTGTGCTGTAGAGAGATTTCTGAGGAACATGGCTTCTCCTGCCCTGTGGTTGGAGATGGAATGTTGTGGTTCACGGATCTGTCGGCGGTGTGCCGTATAACGCTGGTGGCTCTGCGAAGCGAGGGTTGTTCTGTCGGGGGAGCTGGGTTGAGCAGGACTGTGGTGCTGGGATGCAAGTTGACGTGACATGCAGCCCTGTTGGTTAAGGCTGAGCATAGTCTGGGATGTGGTTTGAGACCTGAGCAGGCTACTGAGGTACTGAGAACCGCTGTGCCTGAAGTTTCCGCAAAGCTTGGGCTGTGGGGAGGGGTCATGCACTGTTGGGAGAGATGAGATTTGCATTGAGCATTGGGAATCGCCTTGAATTGACTACACAACTTCTACCCAGATTTTTGGCCCAATTTTAAGCCAGTTGACGCTAGTTGCCAAAAGTCAAATCAGAGTTTGGCCAGTCGGAGTTGACAAAAAAAATCAAAAGGGCACCGATTCAGATTTTTTTAGCTTTATAATGAGAGTCCATGCAGTTGGAGGATTTAAATATAATATTCGTGCCAATGTTAGAACATATATTGTTTTCATTTTAACACATCTCACAGTTTCTGTGTGTGTTTGTTGTATTTATAATGCTCATTTACAACTATAACACAGTCCATTTCCGTTTCTTTTTTTTTTTTTTTTTTAAAGAATTACTTACCAGTGATGAGAGGGAGACCAGGTCTTTAGGGGACTCGTTGAGTTCAGTCTGCAAAGGCAGAGAATCGCAAGAGTCTGAGGTGGGCGTCAGTGGGCGAGGCTTGTGCGTCCTCTGGACCCAGGAGCTCATGCAAACCAAAGCCTCTGCAGCCTCCAGGTCATTGTATTCCAGAGTGGAGGAGCAAGACTTCTCACTGTCATGCCTGTTTCTCTCCATCATCGCCTCACAGATGTCCACAAGACTGGACTGCAGTTTGGAAAAAAGCACATTTGTCATTTTTAATGCCACAGTAGGTTGTTGGCTGAGTGAACACTGAATAGAAGTTTACACTATTACTGTAATGAAATGTACCCAATGTAATCGCATGATATCTAGTGGGCAATGTTTGTCTCGTATTCTGCTGCAAATAGCTTCTGCCATTCATAAGCAAAGAAAGGGGCCCCAGTACTGGCCGACTACACCCACTTAGAGCCTCGCATAGCGTTAACCGTGAGCTGCTGGGAACCTCCCATCGCCAAATATAGATTTAAGAGTGACGTGCACCCAACCAAAGCGCCATGTGAGTGTGCCATGCAAAAAGTATCATGCAAGGGTGATAAACCATATCAAGGCATATTGCATTAATGTTACTTTTTTTTGTCGTAACGGAGCCTTTATGATATACCAAGAGTGATAGAAACAATGCACATCGTTGTTGTCGAAATAACACAAACAAATAATGCATTCTAAAATAACTGACAATTTGATGCAAAAATGAAATGTCCAAACTCAAGCATGTTCAAGGTTCAAATAAGGTCGCTAGCAGATAAAATATACATACAACGTTACATGACAACAGTTTGAACGTAAAGTAGCACCGCAGCTTAATGCAGGAGGGAAATGCACAACGATTGCGGCAAACGGTTCGTCTTAATTCAATTAAAGCAGTGCAACACAAAGAATGCTGCTCGTTGTTGCAAGTGTTAAGAACCTCAAATGCGTTTTTATGCATGTAAGCGGAAATTATAAACATTGATTCGTTCAAAGTCAACTGTTCTGCGTCAGTGAGCATGAAATAATTTTACACGGGTCGCAACTTACAGCGAAGACGAATGTCATTAGTGGGTCAATGCGCAAAAACTAAAAAGTAGTAATAAATGCACTTTGGCGATACAATCAACTCACCCGGCCGGAGTCAGAAGCGAAATTCAGCATATGTGAAGGTCTGTGAGAAGCAACGGGAAGAGAGCTGTAATACGAAGCCTCTCCACATAAGTCTAACCACTTTTTACAGCAAGGTTCAACCTCAGCTGAGTGAATCAGAAGCGCAAAAAAACAACAGAAAGAAAAAAAAAACAGAAACAAAATTCAGAGCACTCTGGCGGGTGGTAACATGTTACCAATCAAAAACAAAGGTGTAGCAGAAACAGACCAATGGGAAAGCAGGCAGCGCGTGATCAGTACGTGATCGCTCGCTGATTGGCTGAAACGGGGTGCGTGGCTGTTGGGGGGCGTTACGGAGGAGTCAGCGGTGTCAGAGTAAACCCGGTGAACCCGGTGCTGGAGAACTGGGGGAAAGGTCGGCGCGGAGAACCAGCGGAATCGTGAGATACTCGCACGCGTCTGGCTATAGCCGTGCCAGTGGAGTGTAGCATGCGCAGACGAGAATCCACACTGAAGTACGAGAGCCAACGCCTGTGTTCACAACACATTTTAAACAAAGAAGCGAAACTGTATTGTGCGTATTTTACATAAAACGTGGCAACCGTTCATTTTGAATGATGCACTGTATTATTTTTATAATATAAATTATCACCGTGAACGTTTAAGTGGCCTCCCTCCGCTGGTGCACAAAGGGGAAACGGGGACACGGTGAGGCACTACTTAAGAAAGTAACAACCTACAACGGAAATAACGAGTGATAGCCTTGTACTAATAGTGAAACGATAATTGTGTATAATATCAATATAATTTATTTATACATTTACGTCGCCCTTTTTGACGAAAATAAACATTTAAAAGAGAATAAGCATATAAAAACCAAATAGTATTTAGTGAGAATGTAGTGTTTTTATTTTCATGGCTTCTCACAAAGACACGGTTGTCACAAGCGTGGTCCGGAAATCATTCTCCGCATCACGTGCACACACAGACCTGGTTTCAGTGAACTAAACTGAACTCAGGAACCTCTGCTTTCTGTGAAAGAATCCACAGGGCGGAGCCTATGAGTGCGCTGCATCTCTTTGTTGTAGCTACACTAACCTTGGTGCGCGTCTCTCTCTTTGTGCGTTTCTGTCGCGATAATTAGCTGTTTCCGCGCTAAAAAGATGAGCGAGAACAGGTGTAAACGTGTGCACACCATACATGTCCTAATTGCGCGTGCCCGCAGGAGAGCTGTGAATTTTGCTGGTCTGTCTGGGTGAGTAGAGCTGAGCAGACAAAAGGCTTCATCAGTTGCCCCCTCCTCTTCTGAGATTCAGATATCCAGTGAAAAAGATTGTATTTCTGTGTCTTTGATGTGTCATACAGCTGAGGAAAACATTTGCCGTCCTTGGAAAATCTCGGTAATCATTAATGTTCTTACAATGACAGGTAACGACATGAATTATTGATATTCTAAAAGTAGTCTAATGTATCACATGCAATTAATGTCTTAAATAATGGACATAATTGCCCCCCCACACACACACACACAAAGATGAAGCAATAATATAAAACAAGCTAATTATACATTTACGTGCTATTTTGACTGGTAATTAAAACTAAACCTCTCTGCTATAGATCTGGTATTATTTGGTGATCCAGTGGCACAGATGTAATTATTGAAGCGCTAAAAAAGTACACATTTAAAGAACAAAAGAGGGTTTTGCTAGAGGATCGCATTTCTTTAGGGCTGCAGAAGGCAACATCTGGTTTTGCTTTATAATTGTATTATTCTCAGTGTAGAATTTGAATTGTTTTTTCTCTCTGATACTGTACATGTAAGTCTCATAGCAAGATCTGTTAATAAAAGAATGAAAAAAAAAACAGGGAAGCAGAACTGCTGTGTCGATGAAGCAATTATTAATTGTTTTTAATTAATGGTAAACAAATTTACAGATAACTGCTTGGTGTATTACATTCAACATTTATCAGAAATATACAGAAATATTGTGAAATATTTTTAAATGTAGGTACAAATTTCTGGTAAGTTAGATCAGTTTTTTTTATTGTCTTCATTTAATAAAATGAATTTCTTCCCGGCGGTCTGAACATTAGTGTGGATTCTGGAACTGGAGCACAGTGGGGTTAGCTCTTTATATTCTTATATACCAAATACTAAAATATATTTTGATATATCACTCAATATAACACCATTTAGCAATTAATAAAGGAATCAATAAAGGATAGAATCGTGTCATTTTACAGAAAGCAGTTGTCATTTTAACAAAAAATATTAATCAAAAGCAGTACACTTTCGTTCAAAATGTACAAATAATTAAATAAAACCAGATGTTGCCTTCTAGACCCTACAGAGTATTGAGAATATAGTTTTATATAGTATTCAATATAATATTTAATATTTTCACAAGATTGAATAAGTCACGTGTTTTCAGTTTCATTATGTGACAGCAGAATTTTTTTTCCTCTGTACTGCACGATTTTCCTTCCTTCCTTGTGAGTTGAATTGCATACGAATGATGATTTTAACTGGAAGGGGTGTTGAAGGTCAACTCTTGTTAACGAAGAAGAAAATTCTATTTTGGAGTTCTATAAAGCATGAGCAACTTTTGATCGCTTTGCACACAAATTTATAATGAAGCAGAGAAAATAAAAAAGATTGTCAGACCACATTTTACAGTCTTAAAGACTCCTGACGGATGGTACGAGCTGTTTGAACCCAGAGGGTAGTGAGGCCGTGTATGGGGGTTAGGCTGCGGGCCAGAGGACACCAAGTTTGTGTGTCTGTGTGTGTGAAACAGAGAGGCCAGACGGGGCATGCAAACACACAGGCTATAGGAGGGTTGGGTGGCAGATGTGCTGATGAAGAAAAACAGTTAAAAACAGTTGAAACTTCGGGGCTCAATCCAGTGTGTGCTGCTGCAGAGCGTCTGAACCGAATGACTCGAGCTCAGATAGGTGGGGTTCTTAAAAAGTAGGTCATCCAAAAAGGGCGGGCGTGCTTTTAACCTCTGAGATGCAACATGCTTTCCGCGTTGCGTAGCCAGAATCTTCTGCATCCTGCCGGTTACAAATTAAACGACCGGTTAGAGCATGGATTAGAGTATGGGCATATAACGTCGATGCTTTATTCTCACCATTTCTGTCCTAGAATGAGACGCACTTACTCAGCGTTTTGACTAAGTTACATAAATTCTCAGAGGCACTGTCACATGAGTCGAGACTGTAAGAGCAAACAGCTCGCCTCCACACCAACGACTCGCGCAGAAGGATGGAAAAATGTTCACAATATTCACACCAGTCTGTACTGAATATGCAAAGTAGTGAAAGAAAGGATAAATGCACATTGCTCTTGCACCGACCGGTTCACTATTAGCACACAAACGTACACCAGATGGCCTGTATTGGTTTAACTAACATTAGTGGTCAACTGTAAACTGTTTATGGTTTTCTATCTAAACAGGAAATTGATCTTAAACCGTTCATAATATAATGCATTGTGTGGTGCTTTGCTTGCTGCTAAACTTCAGCATGACACGACATATGACTACCGCTCCATAAATGGTTTGCCAAATATAAAATGGAATAAAAAATGAATATATTTCGTAAAGCACTGTTTGCAAATTAAAAAATTAGACACTGCGTATTGTATGGTGCACACAAAGACCTATAATACTCACATTTTAGTATTACACCATTTTATATAAGCCTACAGAGTTGTGTGTTTCGTCACTTAAAGAGACAGAGTCTCTTATTTATCAGTTATCTGGTAAAAGATTAAGAAAAACACAGGAAAGTTTTTTACGTCAAAGTAATATCCAAAACATTGGTTGAGAGCACTTCTAGGGGACTTTTAGACACAAACAAATCTGCCGAACTAAACTTCAGCGTCAAAGCAACAAACCCTAAAAGCAGAATGTCACAGAATGAAAGAGAAACATTGTTGGGGGAGGAAGGGAAGTGATGTATGAGATAAAGCTTTAAAGATAAGGCAGTTGTTTACGATGAAATTACGCCGGAGACTTCGCCGTGTTTATCTGTATGTACACAAACCCTGGTCAGTTACTGAAGGTCGTGCAGCGCAGTCCCCAAACCGAGTGTTTTCCTTTTGGCACCACGTACTGTGTGTGCAGCTCTAAAATAGTGCCGCTGTCTCTTTGGGAGAGCCCAAGTCAAACAGAAATCATGCCAGGAAAACTCTGCACGTGAGAAGTCAAAACAACTCTGGAAAGTATTCCGGGTAAGTTGTTTCGCTGGAAATAAAAGAGTTTCTGCGAGTGTATATGTTTGTGCTTGTCATATGGTTTTTCTCGCAAGAAGCCCGTGGACGCACGCGCGCGCGCGCACACACACACACGCACACACAGACAGAGAGAGTCAGCTGGTTTGGCTGGAGAATAGAGCCAGAGAAACGCCCATAACCGCACACAGACTCTCTGTCCTGGTTTCCCCTCTGGTCCAGCCCCCTGGACCCAACTTTCTCAAATGTCTTCGTTCTTCCATCACTCTTGCCCCGAAGTTCCAGTGTTTTTCTCTCCAGGTCGTCCACGTTGGACTCACCAGCTACAGTAAAATTACTCTTTAGCTGGTGTTGGTTTTAGTTTTTTCCCCCTTCTTCTGACAATTTTCTAAGAAAAATGTATACTGTAAGCTATATTAAAATAAATTATATAAACTGCTCAAATCAGCAAAATACAGAATATGCAAATAAACCCAAACTATAACCCTTGCAATCTTGTGTAAATAGGTGTTTTTTCTCTGTCCAGCGAGTCCAAAATTGTTTGGACTGAAAAGGGTGAAATGGCTTACAATGACCCTTCACCTGGGACAAAATACTGCAAGAACAAAGAAAACCACTCAAACTATACAGAACCCTCAGTCAGCGGAAAGAGCCAGTGGATTTATTTTACATTTTTCGCAACTGTCAATTTTGCTCCCACATATTAAGAGAAAACATTTTAGTGAGTTGCAGGACAAAAGAATCCATCAGCGCTCGATTGTCGGGTGCGTTCCGCCCCCTGCTGGTTCATCTGTGCAGCTACAGTCAATAAGTATTTCGTTAATCAAACTATAAAATCAAACGCACTTGAGGGAAACAGATATCGTTTATTCCAAGTTTAATGACAGAAAACAATATTGCACTAATAAAAATAATGCTCAAAAATGATAATTTGATATGACAAATGACAAAAGAACAATCTGCATATTTATAATTAATCGGTGATAATATCTTTATGAACACGGGTTTTCTTTCTAATGACATGGGTTTTTGTCCTTTTTCTCTTTTTGCAGTAAGTCCATTGAACCTCGCATTCATGCTTCAAAAATAGACGTTCAACGCTGACGACCTCTCTGTGCACTTCTGCCTGACGCACTCCCAGAATGAAAGAGAAGAGATCGAGGACCCACACATACATCCTGGGCAAACTGGGCTCAATTTCTGAGAAATGATCTCCACACAACCTGTGAGGGATGAAATAAATGTAATAGTAGAAATGACAAACAACACATTATACTTATAATAAAATAATATAGTATCCGTCACTGAGAAAACAAAACGTTTGTGATGACTCACTTGTCTATGCATAGTTTCAGGTCGGGATGCCAGTACTTTCGGTTGGAGAGGTGCGTGAACCCACCTTTCATACAAGTACAGTCCAAACGATTGTCATACATACTGGGTCCATTCGAACCCTCCTCTTTTCCCCAGCTGAAGTGAAAGCTGGCATAAGAGTTTAAGGAAGGTGACTGTTCTGGTTCAGAATCCGTAAACTTCTGAAATTTCTGCTCCAAATATTCAGTAACACCTGGAGAAGTAAAGGCAGACTTTGGATTCCGTGCAGGCATACAGTTTTAAGATTACTACCAAGATGTGACCGGAGTAACTTACGCTTTTTTTTCAGAACCAAGCTCTTGCGTTTGAGTGATGTAATTAAAGGCTTAGTGGTTCCCCATTGTCGTCTGAAAGTGCATAATGAAAGCAGCTGTGGTAAAAGATTTTTTTAATAAAAGCCACGCAGACTATTAAAATGGCTGTCTTACTTGGCTTCTTCCCGTTCTTCCTTCTTTCTGGCTTGCTCCAAGACAGGATGCACAACATCAAACCACTCTTTAACCTGGAAAACTGTGAAAATCATAATTGTGCTGTGAACCCCCATAAAAAAACAAACAAACAAAAACAATGATAAGCATAAAAAGTTAATTTCAGTTATTTACAGTTATTTTTCTCCTTCTTGGCTGTTTCCTCAGATAACGTCCTTGAGGCATCAGTGAGAAAAAAGAAACATAGATAAAATGTAACTTTTAAATGTAAAAATTGACTTTTTTTGCATTGACTGCTAAATTCATAATTTTTAACTAAAGTTTTGCAATTATGTACCACTCCACATGATCATCCAACTTGAAAAGAAGCTTTAAGGTGACGATGATGACAGCTACTGCTTGAATGTCATAGCGCAAGAGATGAGAGTTTTTCTTGCTGGGGTCAAAGGTCAGAAAATTGATGTCCCCTATAGAAGCCTGTCTTATAACCTCGTGGACCCAGTCATGGAGGTCATCTGAGAAGGATCAGAAACAAATGAGTGTATCAAACAAATAAATTAAAAATTTATTTCAAATAAATCTTAAGCCATCATTTGCCTCAACCATTACGGTCAAAAACACCTACTTGGGAGGTTTGCCTCCAACAGATAGCGGACAGTGAGCGGAACCGGGTGGAGAAGGCAGTCTGAGGAAACTTTTGGGAAGGAGGGTAACTTCAAGATACGAGCCAGATTCTCAGCTTCTTTATGAACCAGCGAGTAGGACGGAAGATGCTGTCGAAGTTGTCAAAGCAATTAGAAATACAACACATTGTTAGATGACTGAAGAAATGCAAACCAGATTTGTCTTCCTCACCCGAACGTTAAAGAAGCTGACATCTTTTCCAAACAGTCTCAAGGCCTCTGGAAATGCCTGGTGAATGTTAATGTAAGGAACACGCTGCTCTGAGACCAACCTGCATGAAACATGACTAGATTAGATGTTTTTCAGAAGATTAATCATTTTAGAAGTATAAAAGTATTACATCTAAACACACTGACAGCAATGTTTAATGTGGTACACCTAGCAGAAACATTGCTTAGGACAAAACTTTGGGCCTAAAAATTGCTAAAAGTAAATGTATTAAATATAAATAGCATCAAGTCAGCATAAAATCAAAGTTTACCCCATTTGCACAGATGTAAATAAAAGGTGGATACTTTGGTGTATGACTATAAAAAAAAACAACTTAATCTTAAAAGTGGACTGTACGATTTGGGGGTGGAAATATTTTTTTTTCTGGCAAATATCATGAAGGTTTGAAATATCATTAAATGTTCTATTTAAGTAACCTCAAAAACAAAATCTTACTAAATAAAGTTATGTGTAAGTAATCTAAAAATATATAATTAACAGTATATGTGGGATTAAAGTATTTAAAGCTGCAGTCTGCTTATTGCAGTCTGCAATTTAAAAATTTTACTCTGGCAGTTAATTTACAATACTTTATTAAAATACTTTATTTATTTAAAGTAATAAACATCCTGCTCTGTGGTTTTTTTTTGTTTTTTTTTAAAGACCATTTTGCGTTGAGCTGCATTTGTCCTTCCAAACCTCAGCAAGTCAGCCAGAGTGATGGCCTCTCTGACCCACAGCAGAGCCAGATAGCACAGGGCCAGTGTCCGTGGCATGGTCATAAGATTACGGATTTTCTTTCCCCTCATACTCTTGTCCACAACAGCATCCATAGACCCTGAACATACTGATGACTGCGCGTAACCTGCAAGAGAAACACTAAATTCAGTTCATTCAACACCGTATAAGATGTAAACGTGCCAGCTGACAGAGAGTAACCGCCCTTCGTACCTGAGGCTGACGTGTGTTCTGACATAGACGTAATACCATCGGTGTGATCTGAAAGTTCACTTTGAGAGTTAGAGTCCGAACCATTCATGAACTTGAAGGCAAAAAGTTAGGAAGAGAGCAGAGCGGTGTTGTTAATCATTTTTGGCGACTGAAATAAAGCAGAAGTAAAAACAAAATACTGGCAACTAATTGAAATAAATGCATTCAAGTAATTTAATTAAAACACAAATAAATTATATCTAAACACAAATTAAAAAAAAGAATAATAGTAAAAGTGACAAACACACAAAAATTTAAATATAAAAATTCTAATTCAAAATATTATGATATAATAGGATGTAAACAACACAAAAATTACACGTAAGCCCTTACCGGTCACTCACATTCTTGAATAAAAACATTACGGTGTAAGTTTTTATAATTCAATAATGAAAACGTTGAATATGATTTTGATATCTGACTTTAAAATGGGTTTAAAAATTATGAATTTTAGGTTTTCAAATGATGTATAAATTTCTTATGATTTTTTAAAGCGTTATAGGGAAAAATTCTACCAAGAAGACTTAATATGACAAAGGTCTGAATTCCTGCTATAGAGCAGATTTTAGGTGCATTTTTTTAAGCTTGCTGTTTTTCATCTTAATTTCAAAATGAATGAAAAAACCCCCCAAAAAAACGTACCACTGTAGACACTGATGTGTACACTGATGTTTTGGTGAAAGCTTGCTGCGTGTTCTGCAGGTATCTCTTCCAGAAATTCCACAAAACCTCTGTCTGTTAAAACAAAAATGTGATACTGGGTCATCCATAACACGGTGTGGGTTCAGAAGGCTAAACTGAACTACCAACCTCAAACTTCATGCAGACACCAAGACTGACCAAAGCCTTGGCCTGGTGTTTCAGGATGAACTGAAATCCCTCGCACACCACCCACTCCCGCTCGCTTTCTGAAAACAGACAGAAGAAACCACGAAATCAAAGAACGGGAAGGATCTTGTAAATCCAAATACCTTGAACAGTTTCTAAACAATGATGAAAACATGGACAGAAGACTCTGACTGACCTTGTGTTTTCTTTTTGGGATTTGTTATTTGCGAGATCCTGCTGTTTTTACTATGAAAGGTGTTTACATCCACCACCTCCCTAGTTTTCTAGAACAATTTGTGAAAATATACAGCATAGTTTGTTTAGTGCGTGACGAATAATTCATTTACAGTGCCAGTAATGACACCAACTTACAAGAAATTCACTTTTTTTTCCCCCATTATTTTTAGGACCTGTACCAGAGACATTAACAATAAGAATTACGGCATTATCAACCCCCTAGATATATAATAACGTATATTCGCGGACCTCGATCACATTGTGGCAGCTCCTGCAGAAGAACTGGCCCTCGTCTGATACTCCCCAGTTCACAGCAGCGCACTGGCCGCATGGCTCGCTGTATCCATCCTGGAGGAAGAGACCGGCAGTAAGACATCGACTACACAACAACACAGATCGACAAACAATGCTGCTCAAAGGACAGACTCACAGTTAGCTGTTCGTCCATGGCTTTAACACGAGACACCGAAAACTTCTACATCAAATCGTGAACGCGGAGTGCTGTTTATTTTCCGGCATGGCCAAACACGCTTTCAATATGGCCTCCAAAATATTTTCCATAATAAAAGTCCAACGCCGTCTAAAAGGTTTGGTTATTTTAATACTGTCAATGCTCCTTCTTTTGATGTACGATTTTATTTTTATGGTTTGTTGTTATTTGTATACCAAGGGGCGTTCCGATGCAAAAGACATAAAGTGCATAAAATCCCAGCCTCAATCTATAGAGAAAGTACCAGTACGTGCATAGAAACCACTAGCAAGAAAGAAATGTAAATTAAAAAAAGAAAAATTCCGGGCGTACTTTGAGGCTTTTTCATCCGAACTCTTTATATTGTTTACGACATAACAAATGCGTTAGGCCTAATGTAAAAAGTCCAATCAAGTCATCTGTGAAATCAAGTCAACGTTAAGTGTTACGTACATGAGATTACATAAATGCCTACACCTTTAAATACATAGATTTTAATGAAGTGAAATAATATGTTAAACTTGGATATAATACTGCTCATTTTCATCTAATTGTTACATCTCATGAGAAAGAAAAAAAGAAATCAATTATTTTGTCCTTTATTATTTTATATATTTATTTCTAATTGTAGTGTTTGTAATTATAAATAGGCCTAATATAAAGAATTGTTTAATAATTGTATTATATAATTATATATTTCTTATAAAACTTTCTTATATAAAATAAATAAATAATGTAACTATACTTATAATTAACTATATTTTTAATTAAAATATATATTATAATTCTTATTATTGTTGTATTCTATTATTTACATATTACTTTTATTATTTGATGAGTTACCAAGTGCTATAATGTATATATTTATTAATCCTTTTTTTTTTTTTTTTTTTTTTTTTTTTTTTTTTTTTATACCAATGCTTGCTTTGGCAAAAAAGAAAGGTGTCATCATAGACAGTAGACACTAGATGGCGTGTAAGTCCATAAAGCTGTCCTAAAATAAATTTACAGCAATATTCAAATCAAACCTTTTTTTATGACATTCCCTCCGCCATGTATAAGGACACCATATTTATAATATATTTCATGAATGCATGATGCTTCTGTCCGGGAAGATGCATTTTGTGTTGAAAAAATGAAAAGTGTAGGGATATTTTTAAAACAAACTTTCAGTAAACATATGTGCCAGACAAATTGAAGGTGGCTTCATTGTGTAGTGTGACATTTGTCTTTTGTGTCAGTGTGTGTTTGTGTGCATACAGTATGTTTGAGGGTTTTTTTTTTTTATGTGCGCATCAGCAAACCTCTCTCCAATCCTCTTCCCCACATCTTTAGAGAAAAGCTTCTTCTTTCACCACTGGGCCAATTTCATGGTTTACTGCCTCCTGTGCTTTCTCCCCTGTTCTCTATGCAAAACTCAGCATTGTTGCCAATGGAAATCAGGAACAGTCAGTAACTGCAGGTGTGGGTATTATTCTTCACACTGAAGCGCAGCGGACTGCTCTTCCTCAAGTATGGCACGTTTTACAATCCCACTCGTCCTCCACAGACGTCGCATGGAGTGGATGGGGATTGTGGGAGGCCGTGGGCGAACAGAAAATTATACCGAGCCTTGCTCACTTGGTTCTTATCTGGTATAAATATTGCATGTTCTCGCTGCCTTTACCATCACGACTCTGCTTCCTGCTGTTCACGGCTGCTGAGTTTGGCCAAAAACCAGACATTGCTTGCTGTGTGCCGCACGAGACAATAGAGGAAGAGACCTTTCTGTAATTAAAAACCCAAACAATATTAACTACCATGTATACCACTAAGCTTTAATGTAACGCTGGTAATTACGCATGCCATGCTTTATTGGTGTAGTTCAGTCAGTTCAGTGGAGTGAATCTTTTACGCTGGAATTATTATAATTTGTAGTTTAGACCGGTTCAACGAATTAGCTGGAAGTTCTCTGTAATTAAAACAATATTTGCTTTGCCGACATCTATGGCATTTAACTTAAATGCAACACTCCACATGTTTACGCATTCAATATCCGTGACTGTAGCCGTTAACCACCTAACTGATTCATTGGAGTGAGCCATTTACGTTGGAAATTTTGTGATCAGCTCAATCCATGCAAAAAGCCATTCCGTTTTATTTTTCTTTTTTAATTACCTACCCATGAAATAATATTTGCTATCGTATATAACATTTAACTCAGTAGAGGTGTGTATATTTCTACCGCGGTTTATTTGTAATATAATATGTAATATCTATATTTCTACCGTGCTTAATTGTATCTTCGGTTTTACAGGTTCTCTCCAGCATCAGACATGTTTGATATGCTGAGATGAAGGCAGTGGAATCTTCACACACATGGAAAATCCTATTGTTGCCCACCTCAGGTCTGCGTCCAGTCGGTTACCGTGGCAACTGTACTACGTAGTGGCAGCCGGAGCAGGAGGAGGGGGTAGATCATGCATAATCAAGGATAAGAGTGTGTGTACTGTGCACAGTTCTCATCTCAAAGAGGCTGTCAAAGCGACTAGCATTATTTGCCCAAAAAGGCATTTTGTGGGGTCTGGGTCGACCACTGTTTCTTTTGGAAGCAATTAAATGTTACACATTAATAAGATGATTTGAATCAATCTGTTTCAGTAATCATCTAAGGGTTAATATGCAGCGTCACATTCGAGCGGTGGTGTTCAATTCATGTTCGTGTTTGGGGGTCCCGGTCAGAGGCCCGATGTTATGAGTAACAAAAACATATTGCACCATTAAGCATAGAAGTATATTATCTATCTATGAAAAAAATGTGAGGAAAGACCCCCCAAAAAAGACATTTTCTTTCTTTTTTCATAATGGAAAAAAAAAAAAATCCCAATTTAGTTTATAGTCAGCTCTCATGTCATTAAAGTCAAGAAGAATATTTTAAAGTTAAATGTTTTTGGGATAGATTGTTCAATAAGTGACAAAATATCATTGTTCTTACAATGATAAGCAAATTATCTAAAACATACATGATCAGGTTCATACTTTTAGCTTTTAATATTTTGTTTTATTAAATCCAGAACATTCTACATCCAACCAACATGCCCTATATTTTGTTTTGTGCTCCCTTGGAGCACTAAAGTCTTTAGGGCTATTTACCGGTCTGTAAATAAGCTGCGCAATCTATATTTCTGTAAACAGAATCCATTCCATCCACTTCATTTTGCAACAAGCTTTCTTCCGTGGCACTTCTGTAGTTCAGCAACTAGAATAATAACAAAGTGCAATAAATAGCAATTGCAATGCTACCATTAAAATAATATAATAAGAAATTCCAGTTTTCATAATGAGCTGTTTTGTACATCTAAAAATAAATAACACCTGAAGCCTTGTACATTCAGTTTACAAATAGCTGCAGAGACTCTTACATAAAAAGGTGAATAGCACAGTAGGGTAAACAAGTAAGCTACACACTACAGGTAATTTTCACTCCATCTATGGGTGAGGCTACACATACACACCAGATTTTGGTTCCTCCCATCACTCTGGAACAAATGACCTCATTGCTCTCATTAGTCACTGCGGTAGCCTGTCAGCAGACCTGCTATTTACTTAGCCCGCCATCACTATGGTAATAAAAGCGGCACATGTTTCCCTTCTTTCGGTGGTACTCTAGGCTCATATGTTTAGAGGACAGCAGAAGTCAGTATGGCTGTTCCGTATATGCGCTTACAGCGAGCTTCACACATCTCTGGAGCACTGAAGCTCAGCATGATTCCCAGATCAATGAGCTGCTCAGATTTTCAAGTTTTCCAAAGCCTTCCAGGCGGTTATCCACGCTTTTCTAGCCGCAAACAAAAGACTTTCATACTTCCCCACAACAGCAGTACGGTCATCAGAGCATGATCAGTTATTGACTGACATCACTCTGCCGGCCCCATTAGGATATACTGCGGTCGGCTGAAAGGAACGAGGCATTTCCCAATGTCCCCGGATGACCTTTCAAATCCAGCTGACTCCTTCAGCTTTTGAGGAGAGTGACTCACTTTCTATTACCGGTGTCATTCATCAATAAACTTACTCTGAAATTTTATCTAAATTAATGATAATGTTTGAAACCAACTGAAACCATGCAAAAAGAACATTCCCGTGAAGACTAAGGAGTAACATTTTTATTAGAAATATAGTAAACTATATAGTGACTATAAAGACATAATGTTTGAGCGTCAGATAAAAAAAAAAATTCCAAAACAGTGCAGGCGTTCAGTCAGAGGAGCATCGTATTCTGACAGGAAAGAAAACACAAGGCACGGAAGGACAAAGGATAGAAGTACAGTGTGTTCAAGGATTATACTTTTGTTAACAATTGTTCTGCTGAAGAAAAAACTCAGGTAAAAACTCAATAAAACAATTTTGAAAGTTGTGAGTTGTAAAAATTACACGATGTAGGACCTTTATACGGTGCGTGCCATTGTAAATCCTGCAAGCCTATTACAGCCTTGTTTTCATCCGTGTCAAATTGAGTGAATGCACAGTGAATGGAAATGAGAGTCTGAAAGATGACTGGGTGCAGTTTAGTCCTGTATAAAATGTGAATGAGTATGTTTTTGTTCTGCTTTTGAAATGTGATGTTAGAACGTTAGAAGAGATGTAGGTATGGTTTACGCATTTTTAATGCAAATTACTTCTGATCAAACTCTCTTTTATAATAATCCTGATTCGCATTCTCATCTGTTGCAAGAAATCTTTAGCTCACATAAAAACCAACAATGTACAAGATTATTATTAACTGTGGTCTGCTATTAGAGTCTTTAAACAGAAGGAGATGAATGGTGACCATTGACATTTCTGTATATTTAAAATATAATTTTATTGTCTTAAATGGGCGTGGCCTTTTACACTATCAGAAAACAAGGTACAAAAGCTGTCACTTGAGCGGTTACCTCTTCAGACGGTACACGTTTGTACCTAAAAATCCATATTCGTCCCTTAACGGTAAATATTGCCACATACAACTTACATTTTAGTATCTAAAAGATTCAAAAGTATGGCACAGTTATTGGTTTTGTATCTTTTTTTTTGATTAGTATTTTCTTCTTACTATTAATGGAACAGTAATGAACTATGACAGTCACATGATCTGTATTTTTTTTCCAGAGAAGCCATGTCATATCATGAATACAGGCGCTGTCTGAAACCGAACAGCCCAGCGAGTAAAGCTTTCTACATTAAAGGTACAAATGCGCAGGGTGGCCCTGAGAGGTCTGATCTTGTGATTGGTACGTACCCATCGGCAGATCTGGTCTCTTCGGATCCCCCACCTGCTAAAGGGTCGTTCAGAATACAATACCGAGCGTGGGATAACGGGGGGCTGTCTCCATAGCAACAACCGGTGGACTCTACGACAATGAGAGATGGAGTGAGTACGCGTGAGAGAAACAGAGGCACAGGGAAAGAGGAGATCTATGGTAACTAACTCCTTGCAACCAACTAAAAATAGATCCATCGTATGGCACGTCTCCTACATTCCAATGCTCCTTTTACAATAATTGCATAGCCTTTTATAAAACGACTCATTTGAACATGCTTAATATTCTTTGAAGATAGTAAAGAACAAAAGATTTGTGTGGGCAGTGCATAGTAAAAGCCTCTTCTGTTTTGGTGAAGTGGCACACATGGAGATTTAAGCACAAAACAAAGGCCTTCTCTATGCAGGTACGCGATTGCAGATGCTTTTAGCTACACAAACTCAATTTTGTCTGCTCTTGCGTTCAGAAATGTATCGGACTGCCAAAACAGGTGCTGCATGCTCAACGTTGCCTGGAGTGGTGATACAGTGGACATTAGCATAAACTGTCTTCCTCTGCAGTCTGTTTTACCAAGCTGATCTCGTGAGAAAAAGCGAATGCGTTGAATTCCTTTGATATGATTCAGTATGAAAACTTTTTAAGAAAAAAAATGAGAATGAAGGTCCAGCCAGAAATATAATCAGCAGCGTGGGTTGAACAAAAAATGTATGCATGAAGCAATTCACCAACAAAATAGTTATGACTTTCCATAACAGTGTGATGGTCTGGTCCATGATAAAGAAAACCTAAAGAGAATCTTGCTAATAATAGCACAAAAGTTTTAAGGGAAGTCTATTGCCGCATAAACGTTTGTTATTGCCAGAATATCACATGGTTTCCAGTGCTAAGTTTGTTTGTGCAAAAAAACATTGCATTAAAGCATCCCTGATTATGTCATACCTAATGAAGCTTAGTCCACTGCGACTTCGAAGTAGCTATTATGTTGGGAACTGGCTGCCAGGTTTTTACTAATTTATCCCTTGGGGAGGGTAATTTCATGCCTCATTCATAAAGCATTGCTACATTTATCTAATTGCGTGCCGTTATCGGTATCTCTAACTGAGCAGATAAGCGCTATTACATTTCCTGTTAACATGGGATGTGCAAACAATGACAAAGCTGCACAGTGGTTTTCTTTTCTTTTTTTTTTTCCTAAGCTTTGTTTAATTTGATCTCATCCAGGGTGACATAGTTTAACTGATGTCCCTGTTAGCTCCTGCTGGGATGCTGTAACTACATCGTATGAGTGCAAAACCCATCTTTTTCCATGAGTGGCCATTCAAAAACAAATGTGTATTGTATTTTTTTTTTTATTATTAAAATAAATACACAGCTTTTCAAAAGTTTGGGGTTTGAAAGTATCTTATGCTTACCAAAGCTGCATTTCTTTTCAATCAAAATACAGTAAAAACAGTGATATTGTGAATCATTACTGCAATTTAGAATAAGTTTTTTTTTCTGTCTCAATATATTTTAAAATGTAATTATACCTGTGATATAACAGCCACTGCTTGTATCTGTATACTGTATATATGTAAATATATAATACACTCGCACACTGGGATGCATAATATATTTTTCTACAAACGTTTCATATTTCTACATTAATCTAAATAAATGTTTACTTTTTGCTGTGTTTCATGTTATACCAGTCAGAAGAAAGGAGAGAAAGAAAGAGAGTGAGATGTGTGTAGGAGCAGTTGTTTTACAATCTTAATGTAATTTCTGTCCCGATGAACTGAAGCCCACCTGTTGTGTGGCTCAATGATATGTTGTGGGAGTCTGGATCCATTCTTTCTCACACAACTCTGTGACTGTTGCAAGGATCAACTTAACAGCATTACTGACATTTACAGATGGACACTGTTGTTCGCGTCATTTTGTTTCCTAACAACCACACATCTTTTACCACTCGCAGTATAGGACTATGCAGTCCAGTTTAAAGTGAGGCAAAGACCTTTCCGTTTTTCTTCTAAAAGTGTTATTAGTTTCACTTTAGAATGAAATAATTCTGTTTTAACGTATAAAATCACAATGCTTTAGATTGCTTAGAAGCTTAGGCTTTTTTAATGTTACATTTAGAATTTACGTTGCTCTGCCCAACAACACAACAAAATGAAATAAATACATTTTGTTTTGAATAAATGCTGCGCGAACGTTCTGCTCAGTAAAGAATCATCGCAAAAATACGAAAGATCAAATCCGCTTTCAAAACTAATAATAAAAGTTATTTTGAAATGTAGTGTTTTCTCACGATATTAATGTAAGAAACCAAAATCATATTGTTTGACTGACCACATAAATAATAGTTTGAAAGCAGTTCTAAGCATGTTTTTTACATTCTGTGATCATTTCTAATATTAGGAAAGAGCGAGACAGGTGTTTCATCTCTACATTCAGTTACTGCAGTGCATTAGCTTTTTTTCTTCACAGAGGACTGCAATTATCACCAAGGTTATATTGACCCATTTACTTGAATAGCACTTTCACACATCAAAGGGGTTATCAAGCCAAACATTAACCTGCACTTCAGTCTGATGACCTCAGGAAAACACAGATAAACAGTACACCACAAAATCCAATTTCTGTTTCCATAGAGATGTGCATCTCCAAACTGCATTATTTGTTTGCCACATAAAATGTAACATGCATTAGTTAGAAAAAAAGCTCTATTATTTCATGATTACTCTGCTGGCATGCGGCTGAACTGCAACGATTAATCGCGTTAGTCGGTGAGGGTCAGAACAAAGGACCACCATCTTATTTGTCATCTGTGTTAATTTGAAGTTATGTGGCTTTTAGTCACTTGAATTCACTAGAAATCTCTTGTCAGAATGCTGTGACACCTGCCCACACGCATGAATTATGCACACGCATCTCACCCATTTCCTGTTAACTACAGAACGATTGTGTTTACATGTGTGAAAGTGTGCGTTATTTAAGAGCTGGTCAGACATTTGATTTTTAAAGTACATTTAAATATCATGTGACATCAAAAGGATGGAAGACATTGTAGTAGTGTTTTAGTATGAATGCATTCTATTTACTCCGTTTTAGTTATTGATCTCTGTTTAGTTGTTGCAACGTAACGTCTTTGCGTGTATATATTTGCAGTATATATATTCAGTTTTGAGACCTGAAACTATTTCATGCATCAAGCACTTAATTCTTTTAAAAAAATTCAAGTGAATAAAACTGGAAAATTAAAGGGATGCTCCACATAAAAATGAAAATCCTCAAAATGAAAACAGATTAATTCACGAACAAAGCAAGTGACCACTGTGTTAATGAATGGACCATTGAATAATTGACTAAGCTGATGCTGAACAAAAAATGCAAGAACAAAACACTGTATTTCTGGGAGACTGTAACTTATCTGCTTTGTTTGGAACAATTTTTGCTGAACAGTACTGAACAGTATCAAATAGGAAAATACAAAGATAGGGATGAACAATTTGTTATAGTGCAGAGACAATAATCAAATCGACGATAATTGCTAGAAATGAAGTGCCCTAACTAAGCAGAATAAGAAACAAACAAACTAATATTAGTTTCTATTTTATGCATCAGTCGCTTTTTATACCAAAATGTGATTGTTTATAGCATGACATTCTGGAGAGAGCTGGAGATACTCCACCTAAATATGAACATTCTCTCATTCTCTTCTCTCCTTAAGTGATCTCAAATGTATATGACTTTCTTTATGAAAACATAAACATACATTTTTGGGTTGCTACTGGCTTGCATGCACGGACTCACAGTGATTAATTGTTTTTCTAAAGATCTTTGTGTTTATCTGAAGAAAGTCATACATTTGGATGAGTAAATGATGAGAAAATGTTCCTTTTTTGGGTGGAGCATCGCTTTAAAGGAACGCACGGCGAACTACAGAAGAGCCCAGACGATCTCTCTCTTTCCACAAAGGGGCGGAGTCTAAACGATGTGGCAAAACCATGGTTTGTTCTGAGGAGAATCTGTACACTGTGCATGCTCTGCCAGCTCTCACACTTCATTATTCAACTCTCACGCACACACACACACACACACACACACACACACACACACACACACACACACACACACACTGAGAGCACAGAAAAGCTCTTTGGGCTTTTGAGAGGATGTATTTTTAGAGTGATGAAATCTCATGACCAGACTGAGGCTGCATGTCTCACTAGTTTCTTCGCTCCAGGCACTGTCCTTCCACCATCTCTCACCCGCTCACTCAAGGTTAAGCTTCTTTAAGTGTCCTGTTTTGTTTTATAATAACTCATGTTCAGTGTTCACATAATATGAGTTTGAATGTTATGTATTTGTGTCTAGATGCTCAAAGTAATTATGTGCAATGACTTGGTAAGGGAAAGCTGATATGGAAAAAAATATATAATTTAAAATATTCACGAAACTGTCACTCACTTGTGAGAAATTTGAATAATATAATCATGATAGCTACATTGACCTTTCATAATTATACCCACAAACAGCTGCATACAAACTGGGTTAAATACAATAAAAACACTGTTTATTTCAGTAAAACATCTTGCACTACATGGGTGATGCACGATATAATAAGACAGAAGAATTCAGAACAACCTGAAAACATAGACAATAAATAATGGACAAGGAAAAACTGAAGTTGAGGGCCATAAATACACAGGGAAACAAAACTCCATCCAACTCAAAACAAAATGTAAACTTTTTTAAAACAAATTGTTTAAAAATTTTTTATACATGTTACAAATATGTATGTTTTTTCATATCTTAATCAGGGTAGCTCCATATTTAACAGGATGTTTGACAGGAATGAAAATGATGCTGTGAGAAATCATTCAGTCGACAATGTCTTTCAGCAGACAAAAACTCCATAAAACAGTTTTAAGTTTTTTTTAAGATTTGCAAAAACTTCAGGGCCTTCATACAGTTTGTGCCATTGAAAAGGAAAACTATTCAACATGGTGTCTATGAAGGTCTGTACTATAAAAATGACTAATTCCTGACATCAGGTGATTACTTACGGTGCATTTTGTACCCGTTTCATAATCTACAATGTTTAAATTGATGCATTAACAATGAGCCATATGCAAAATGAAAGGCTGACACCAACATAAAGTGATTTGCACAGCACTCTGCTTTTATTAATTGTGTGCTGTAAGAAACATTTAAGCTGATGCAGCTATCTGCTGAAGTTACAAAGGTATGCAGTTTAAATATATTAGTAAGTGTTAGTGTCGACAGATCTATAGTGGCCCCTGTCAAGTGAAGTTAAAATGCTCTAGTGTGTTTATCGTAGAGGGGTGTTCCTTAACCAGACTGCTGTGTGTGTGTGTGTGTGTGTGTGTGTGTATTTGACGATCACCAGATGATAAGCTGATTGAATTATGGCCAGCATGATGAGAAGTCCCACTTCTGTGGCACTTTAAACACGGAGGAAACGTGCACTGTGTTTGAGCACGCTCAATGAATATTTCATCACCCTGAGAGCTGAGGCACGCTTTGAGGCTGAGTGGTCTACGGACTCCATATGTGGGCTCTCCCTTTCACTCTCTCTAGGACAGAGCAGCCCGTTGGTATTCTGCCAAACCAGAGCTCCATGTGCTATCAGGGTCTGGAGAGAGAAGCCCTTATTGCACCGCTTTTTGCATCACTGCCTGGTGATGTAAAAAAGAAGAAGAAAAAAGAAAATGTCTAAGGATGCTCTTTTGTGTATATGTTTGTGCTTGTGTTGCATCTGATAGAAACCACAAAAAAGTATAAGCCTTGCCTTTGGCTTCCGGCTTAAATGACCGGATACAGGATGTGATAAAGCATTTGTCTGCTGGTGTTATACATTATGCTGGTGATCACAGACTTATATAACACAGTGTAGGCAACAAAAGCATTAGACGGAAGCACCACGGCCAGTCATTTTCTCTTTAAACTATAGAAAGCCCATACTTCTAGAAATCAGTTAAACTGATTGTATACCTTATGATTTAAGATTTGGAGAAATGTGATCAAAACTAAGTAAAAATAGTGATTCCACTAACTGAAGTATTATTCAGGACACAAACACCTTTCAAGCAAGCTACTGTTTCTACAGTGTAGTGGTGCAGCATGCTCAATAGCTGTAGCTTTTTAAAGCCTGAGATTAAGTCTTTTCTGAACAGTTGTTCCTTTTTCATATGAATTGCGATTAATTTTAACTAACTGGTTCACTGAGACAATTCACGTAAATTAATTACTCATTAAAAATCCATTATTGCAAAAAATAAGGTACAAATATGTGGAAGATACGGTATAAATATGTGTATAGATTTGTGGTATAAATATGTGGGAAATATGAAACTATATTTTAAAAAATATATAAATTATTTAATTGAAAAGATTTTAATAATTCAAAGTACATCGGTCCCAAAAGAGGGTTTTTGCAAAGAACCATTTTTGGTACCAAAGAATCTTTTAGAGCAGTTACCAATTTGTTTTATTAGAGGGAGGAACATTTAATCTAATTTTTTTTTTTACTATAAAGAACCTTTTGTGCATTAAACGATATCAGTGATGATGTTCTAGGTTCTTCATGGGACCATAAATGCCGATCATGCCGGTAAAGAACCTTTATTTTTAAGTGTGTACCTTCTCAACACTGGATACACTGAACTCTGTCACATTTTCCCGGGGATTTACAGAAACCCTGCATGCACAGATGTGAGATTCTGCACAAGAACATTCACAGCAGCCATATTTAGCATCAGTGTTAAATACTTTAACAGTTTCTGTAAAATGACAAATGAACCCTGACGGCCAGCAGCATATAGACAGAGCCAGAAATGAGGGTGATAACTTGTGCCCAAGCATTATACATCAAAGCACCTCAGAGATTATGCGGCACACAGCGTTTCCATCTGCTTCCTGCTTTTGGAAGACCCCAGAAATTCAATGGGGCTATGCCATTCTCTTCAATAACATCAGAAACTCAACAGTTTAAAGAGCCATTGCTCTCGAATTGTCATCCTGCTCAGACACAACCGAGCTAAGAGAAGTGAGATCAAATGAATTGAAATGGTGCCAGTGGTGAAAATTAAGACATGCTATTGCCAAAGTTTCTTACAGCGGCAGATGCCACTTCCAAAATTGGTTTATCAAATTGGGTAAAGAATTTTAATTTGCTTCTTTAAGATTCCATTACAGAATGATTTATTATAATTTTAAACAAAATGTAAAATTATTAACATCAATATAATCAGAAGAATAGAAAATAAACAGAGGAGAGAAACAAGCTGCTGTTTTGATAAACTGAAGAAGAAGAAGAGGGGTGACAAGACAATAATCCTCAGAGATGGGATTCCATCAGAGCCTCTGATTCATCTGTGTTGGATCACAGGTTCACAGAAAACTCACGCTCAGGCACATTTGAGACCGTTTCCTACGAAATACCCCATTTCTGTTCATGTCACTCCCGGAACAATCTTTCTGATGCTTGTTTTTTTTAGTTTTTGGATGCTGTAACATTAAACTGCAGTAAGGGTTGAGAGGCAATGTAAATAGAAACTATTGTATGTGGCTGTGATAACAGGTCTGAGTAAGCTTTGTTTCCAGGCAGGTTTTCAGGAGACGAGACAACGCCCTGGGACATTTTTCCTTCTTATTCACTGAAAAAGAAGCCATTACGTAATAGTGCTCGCCTGTGCAGAAAGTGTGAGTCGACAGCCTGACTGATCCAGTTCGCGAGCACGCATGACAGCAGACGGGCTGGGAGGAGGTGGAGGAGAGACGGGAGAGGGTGTGAGCGATGCAATATGCATTTCACTGGAAGGGTTTATCTTGCTCTGAGCACACAATCAGGTTCATTACGTACAGTGTGATGTGTATCTCAATATGCATTGCCTAATATTACAGATTCTAAATACTGACGATGACAAAAGAGTGATTTTTAAAACTTTATCCAATATTTAATATTTTTTAATGCTTAATTTGCAAGAACACCTACTGCAACTTTGTCTAAACATTTATATTTTATATATATATAAAAATGTGTATATGACAAATTTTATATGAATATAAAAATTTCATTATTACATATAGTCATTTACAGAAGTTTTTTTTTTTTTTCAAAGAAACTTCCAAATAAGAAATACAACAAGCGATTCATCTTAGGAGACAAGAATAATTATATATATATATATATATATATATATATATATATATATATATATATATATATATATATATATATATATATATATCCTATATAGGGATATAGGAAACAGATTAAACATGAAATTGTTATATATTATAGTTGTGTTAAAGGTCATAAATAATCCTGATGATTAAATGTTTTTCAGTAGCTGTCAAATAAGAGAAAGGACAGCAAAATGAATAAACATTTACCCTGAAAAGGTCCATTTAGCAGGTCTCATAAATGAGATTTGCTAAAGAATTTGAAAGATATCCAAGAAACATTTTTGTACATCAGTCAGTCAATCAATCAGTAAAATAAAATGAGGTATCACTTTTTCCCCTTTATATCTGCACTATATCAGAATATGGCTCCTCTGATGGCCTTTATGATTTTTAATCAAAACCATATTGTTTTATTTTCTTTTATGTTGCCCCATAATTATGAGAAATAGTATTATTCATATATGACTGTATATGGTACTTACAGTCCCATATACCAACCGTACTGGAAACATCTTTCTTATCTAAGGCTTTTCTAATCAGGGGAACACTTTCCCTCTCCCTCTTTCTCTTCCGCTCCTTATGAATGTTTTACAGCCCTGAGGCCAGAGAGGGAACAGCAGTTCAGAAACTTCACATAAATGCCCACCGCTCATCATCATACGCAGACTCTCACAAATTCTCCACACCTCTCAGGCTCCATGTGAGTGTTAGATAAGTCAAGAAGGCTGGATGTGTGCTGAGAAGGAAGCTCAGTATATTACTACTCTCTATCACTGTAATACCCCCATAACATTTTAAGCCTGATAGAAGGATATAAAGTGGAGCAAGTAGAAGTATAAAGTGGAAGATTTTGAAAGACAGCGCTGTAATGTGGTATAAGATCTGACCAGAAGGTAAATCTGGTCTATTAGCATCTCTGTCACTAAGTGTTCTGTGAATTCAATGAAATATGAGCTGGTTGGAACATCCAGTGAAAGTTGATCTGTAAAAATGTAAAGTATTTATATGTTGCACAACAGAGTTCAGGAATGCAATGTCATGAATCAGAAAAGCTTCATTCAGTGACAAAAAGACCATACACCCTTCCAGTCCTTGGGGCATAACAAAAGAATGGGATTACAGGGCAAGAGCTCATTCCCGGTAACTGATCTGCAGTTTTTCCTGTTTCAGAGCTGGCCATGTGACCTATTGTGGAGTCAGACCGGAGCCGAGTCTGACCTGGAGCTAAAGGTCCACTACTTTCAATTCAGTCCCCATTTTATTCCTTTTGTTGGTTCAGTTTTGGGTGTTTCATTTTAAAAGTCAAATTTGAGTGTTCCTTTTCTTTACTTAGAACGTTTTAGCATGAACACAAAGTAAGTGATAGCACACTTATTTGACTTGGTTTGATTCACTCATCGTATGTATCAATGTTTGCCTTTCTGTAAATTTGTACATTAGTGAAAACATTTATAATGATTGATCTAACTAAAATATTGATTAAATTAATTGAGAGTGGATCTGTCGCCTGTTGGTGTAGCGTTGAAAAATTCTGAACATCCTATACTACCACTTAACATTATTTAAAAGATTAATAGATGCATATGGATATTTGAACATTTAGCAGACACCTTCTTATGAAAGCAATTCATGCACAGCTGGTAAGCAGTTCATTGAAATACAGTTAAATTGAGGTCAGCATCAAATTGTTAAAAAAGCATTGCACAAACATGATTACCGACAGCTCTTCGTGTGAGTGGGACGTTTAGACTTCTACAAACATTAGGACACAAACACAAAGTAAAGGTCTATATAATATATTTACACGGTTGTAAATATATCTAACATTTGCACATCATCAATTTTCCATGTTTAAAAGTCTAAATCCAACCACGCCCGCTGAGTGCACAAGAATCTGGGGGGGCCGTAACCATCGTGATAATCGTGACGTCCTCTCACTTGCTCTAATTGGCGTAAACCCCACGGTCTCAGAGTGGTCCACCTCTAACCCCGCCTTTGTCTAAATATAGTATCGATTATTGGTCAATTTAGCTTGACTGACGTTAGAAAGCGAGCCACATCTAAGACATGATTGGACTTGCGTTGTAATAGCCACGCCCACCTTTTAGGTTCGGTTGAGGTGAAGGCGAATCTTTTTCTCCCTCCAACCCAAAGCGGATATAGCTTTTGCGGAGTAGCTGGTCGGTACCGTTCTTCAAGGTGGGACATTTTTCTTTCCTCTTCTTCCCCGTCGTATGCGCTTCCGTACTTCAGTTATATAACGAATACGATCATTTTTTATCGTACCATTCGGTGCCACGCGTAATTTCGTAAAACGCAAAGTGCAGTTGTTAGCTGTCACAAGCTAACCGAATCATTTGCACGCGCTATCAGGTGAACTACGCTTTATTCAAACCCCGTGCGATAATTAGCTGTACATTTACATTATTTGCCATTTTTAAAACTTACGTACGTGCCTCATGGACAGCTTTGTTGGAAGTGACAGGGAATCGTGGCACTCGTCGTGGTCAGTTAGTAGCAGGTTAGCCGTTGGCTGGTTTATGGACAGTATTAGACTAGACAAGCGTGAGTAACTGAAACAGGAGAAATTTAAGGGTTTATATTTGTTCTAAAAAATATTTTGTGCTTTAAATAATATGTTTAGGACGGTAGCGATCAACGTTGATTGATGTTTGCCTCTAAACAGCTTCACGTGATGTAAGTGCACATCTTAAAATATGTGTTGTATAACAACACTTCTTCCTCGACGAGCAGAAAGCCGGGAAAATATGCTTAAATACCATATTTCTAAATCCAAACGCTGTGCTATGTCCGCTCTGAACATCTTTCAGAATTAAAATTCTTAGTTCTCGCCTCAGCTGATGTCGCGTACTTGCTTCAGTGATATCTGAGGGTTTTTTTTTCTCCTCAGGTGCTCCTGGATCGCTCCATCCTCACTGCTTCGGCCAGCCAGCCTCTTCTCTTCCCCTTTTACACACTGTTTTTCTCTCCCTCCCCTCTTTGCCGGACTCGCCATTTCCCGGAGTTGAAACGATTAAATCATGGATAAGACGGAGCTGATTCAGAAAGCCAAGCTGGCCGAGCAGGCGGAGCGCTATGATGACATGGCCGCGTGCATGAAGCAGGTGACGGAGCAGGGAGCCGAGCTCACCAACGAGGAGAGGAACCTGCTCTCAGTCGCCTACAAGAACGTCGTCGGGGCGCGGAGGTCGGCCTGGAGGGTTATCTCGAGTATTGAACAGAAAACCGAGGGCAACGACAAGAAACTTCAGATGGTGAAGGAGTACAGGGAGAAGGTGGAGGCGGAATTACGCGATATTTGCAACGAAGTGTTGGTAAGGTACCCTATAATAGTATATTCCCTATTCTGACTATGTACTAACTACTGACTTTCTGTACTAGATCTACACTTGCTATACTGCAGTGCCTATATACCAACTGTACTCTGTATTGACTCAATCGGCTGGCTCAATATATCTTGTAATCAATACTCTCTGTCTCACTCTCTCTCTCTCTCTCTGTCTCACTCTCTCTCTCTCTGTCTCACTCTCTCTCTCTGTCTCACTCTCTCTTCTGTCTCACTCTCTCTCTCTCTCTGTCTCTCTCTCTCTCTGTCTCACTCTCTCTCTCTGTCTCACTCTCTCTCTCTCTCTCACTCTCTCTCTCTCTCTCTCTCTCTCTCTCTCTCTCTCTCTCTCTCTAAAAAAAAAAAAAAATATATATATATATATATATATATATATATATATATATATATATATATATATATATATATATATATATATATATAAAATGATACGCATAGGAACAATATTGTTGGAGTAATTTTTCTTCTTTACAGCTGAACCTTGAGAACCAATCAGAATTAGTACTCAAACATTTAATGCGACAGAAATCTAACTACACTGTGCACTTTATGAGCAAAATGTTAAATCGTCTTTTGCTGTAGATGCTAAAATTGTTAACATTAGGTATCACACTTGGTGTACTGTATTCTAGCTGTAGTCTATACTATAGTAGCCTGTACTATCTATACTTGTTTTTTTGCTTCAATACTTAATACTGACTTTATAGGTACTGTAAGCCGGTAAACCTGTACTGATTTTGCTGTGTACTTTTTCAGTGCCATCGCTATAGCATACAGTGCCAGTACTCAGTGCTGTTTTGTACTGACCATGCTCAATACTGATTCTAGTTTATGTTCTGTTTCTGTACTGAAAGTCCTGGCTGACCTCTGTGTGTCAGTAGTACATATGGAGGATTAAAAATGCATATGCATATGTAGCCTTCAAGGTTTACTCATGACGAGGAGCTGGCTGTGATCCATCAGTTAGCAGTGTCAACACTGGCAGTACATTGAAACCAGTGGTTGTGTTCCCCACAACTTCATTGTATCAAGAATAATCATATTTTATCTCAAAATGAGTGCTGTATGGAGCAGTTGCACTTGGAGGGGAAAAACGGCCAAATACAGTGTTCTATATAGCTTGGCACCTCATCACAGTGCTCTTGTTGTAAGAGGCTCTTGTGGAACTACTAGAGGATTGATTCCTCAGAGCAGTTGTGCAGAGAGCAACAACCAAGCCTTCAGCTTCTCACAATCAATATGTATTGCAGGCAGAAGTACAGCATCTTTCTCTCTCCTCCCACAGGCTGTGACAGTGAGGTTCTGTGTCATCACTATTGGATTCCCACTGTCACTCCCCTGGTAGCCCAGTCATCTGTTTGACACGCTTATCAAACCTGTTGAAATTCTGCTGCAGAGAAGACGAGGCTATTCTTGTCATGTGCAGTAAATAAGAGCATTGAATATTGATGGACTGACAGGTAATTTAAGGGGATAGTTCACTCTAAAATGAAAATTCTGTCATTATTCATCGTTAATGTCATTCTGAACCTGTTAGGAAGGAACACGGAGGAAGATATTTTGAAAAGTGTATATAATATATGCAAAATATATATCCTTAATATACAGTCAGTCTCACACATTTAAAAAAAGAAAAACGTAATGGCAGAGTTTTTAATGGTGGTCTTTAAAACGCTTTGTTGTTTTGATTAATTAAAAAAAAACCTAGACCAAAAACAGTATTTGCTGTTTTAAAATAAAATGCTTTGACATACTTAAGAAACATAGGAGAAGATACATAAGGACTTCAAAAGAGAGAAATTCCAGTACAATAATTTGTGTGTATTGTTCATTATATCAGCTGACCAGATCACAAGCTCGGTGTCTGTCTTATTGCAACAGCAGATCAAAAAAAAAAAAGCATCATAACATTTGGTTTTAATTTGATTAAAAGTAGGGCATCATGTAAAATGTACAAGCCACACCGTTATGAGTATTAATTTGTAATGCAATCTATGCTTTAAACTCCAACTAGGCTGCATATTAAAAAGGTTTGTCAGACAAGGAGCTAATAATTCAGCAGCTTCCCCTGTCATGATGGGTTTCACTGATCAGCTGAGAAGTCTTGTGGACCTCCAGCTCACATTACCTGCATAGATCTAGCAAAGGAGCTTTCATGGTTGTCACATTCTGCAGATAGAAAATATTTGTGAGTGGAAACAAGTGACCTCAGTTACTTTCCGTTGTGATGCGTTGCCTCGCAGTTGACTGTTGTATTGTTTTTTTTTTTTTTTTTAAATGGTGCAGTTTTTTTCAGGATTGTGGCAAACTAATCCGTCTGTGTGGAGGGGTATCCTTAACATGAGGGGCCTGTCCTGTAATGGGGAGAATGTGTGCGTGCATGCTGTAGGGTACGTATAATGTTGCACAGGGTGACAGGAAATGGACGTGCACATCATCATGTCAGCTCCTGTTTTCTCTGCATCTCTTTATGCTGAAAGGGGAGGGAGGGCATTTAAAGAGCTGGGTTCCTGTCAGACAAAGAATAGAGAGTGTCTGAAGACAAAAAGGTCAAAGGCTGAAGAAACACAGGGAGGATGTCCATTAGTGTGTTGTTTAAATGGCATGACTCTGTGAAGCCTGTCATTGACTAACAAGCGGTTAAGGTTTGATTGGTTAGTATGTTGTAATTTGCCACTGATACACCAAGTGACTGCAAATGAATCTTTCTCCAGTGATAGTCATTCAAAATTACCTATGTTAGTGTTGACTAAAGCAAACTTTAAATTTATAAGTAATATTTATTTCAAAAATAAAGCTTTTGTTTGTGTGTGAGAGAATGTGGATCAGGAATTGGTCAAACAACCGAAAAGACCAAATAAATTATGCCAAACAATGACATGATGGAATTAAATATAGGGCTGAGAACACTACAATAATTACAAGCACGGACTGTTTAGCGCTGCATCTCATGTCCCTGAAGAGAAGAGAAAGAGTGGCTGTTGCTGGTTACTGTGTGATGACTGATATCGTGAAATGACGAATGATTAGTAAATATAACCTGCAGGAGCTTGTGGTGTATCTGCTTGTTAGTCCATATTGCGCTAAAACAATATGCTTCTTAGTTAATTTTTTTTTAAAAAATGCATGAAAACCTTACTAAGATCTATAATATTTTTTCCTGTTTTGAAAGAATTGTCATCTGCTTAGCAAAGCTGCATTTATTTGTATACAGTAAAAAATGCATGCCTGATTCAAGGAGGTCCAACAAATACTATTTTTCAAATATTATTTTGCTAACGTAGTAATTTTAAGTTAAATTGTGCACTGCTGGTGTAGTATATGTATTATTTTTTTTCCTTAAAGCTAGATGAAACACATTTTGATTAATTATATGGGGAAAAATGTGATAAACTTCAGTCTTCAGTTTCATTTTGTTCAGCTTCGGCTAAGAATTATTAATTCCGTGCATCCCTAAAAAAAAAAAAATTTTTTTCCGAAAGTAAAATATTTAGACAATAGTATAGAAATGATGCTGAAATCAGTTGATCTGAAAGATGTTTAAAACAGAGGAACTGTTTAATCTTAGTGTAGGAACTGTAGGAATCAGTGTGTTTTATGGCATAGTTGCTAAAACTTTGCTGGTTTAAGCACTACAATTTACAAGCACGTGACCCTTCACCATTTTGCCCTTGAAAACACTTAACCTCAGGAAATGACTACCTAATTGTTTGTTTCCATTTCTGTACATTGTTTACTCTTATTCCACTTTGTACCGTCATGTGCAGATTACTGGATGTCACAGAGGAAAGAGATCCTTGGCTTCATGGACGTTAGAGCTAAGTTTATTTTCTTGTGAAACTGATGAATTTGTAAAGTTGGGTTAAATGTCATGCTTGCTTTTCTGACATTTAGCATTTAAACGTTAGTTGCTGTTAACAGCAGGCAGCGAACACTGATGTTTAAACAACTTTCATTAGGAGATTGAAAATGACAGTGCATTAGTTTCTCGTTTTATCCTTCCTAATGTTACATAAAGCTTTTTTGGGTCCCTGTAGGACTTTCCCTTTGATGCTGGAATGAACTGATGGCTTCATGGCACGATATATGAATATGGTAGTCTGCATAAAACATACTGCTGTTTTCTTTCTTCATGCTTTTATTTAGCAAGGATACAGTGAATTGTCCAAGAGCCAGTAAAGACCTTTTATAATGTTTTAATTCTATGTCAAATAAATGCTGTGAGCTTTGGTATGCGATTTCTAGGATTCTCTGATGAATACGGTTTAATTTTTTAAAAAATTGTCATAAAATAGGAAACATGAACTACGATTCTCTTAACACTAGATTCAGGATGCAGTTGCCGTTTCTAAGTGTTTTTGGTTTACGTGAGATTGTCTGCATCTTCTGTTCCCAAGGTGACCTTTATTCCATCTGTGTTCAGTTACTCAGTTTATATCAGATACTTAACATGCTTTTATAAAAATTTGGAAGAAATCCAGAAAGCATTATGGTTTCTTCAATATAAATGTAATGTTTCATTTTTATTGCCTCAATGGTGGCAGTGGCTTTTATGTTCTGACACGCGTTGTGTGTGTGTGTGTGTTAAAGTGCTTGTGCTGTTAAATCAGGCATTAGGAAGCACATGTGATGTGGCTGTGCAGTCGCAGGGTCATGTGGGGCCAGAGTATCATGACTGCCCTCTTTAGATTAACTGCGCTGATGTCATTTTTCATGTCTTGGTCTTTTCTCTTTTTTGTTTCCTCATTCCTGCTCTCTTTTTTTTTTTTTTTTTTTTTTTTTTTTAACATTTGTTTTTCCTTTGAAAGTGGGGAAATGTACATGGTTGGCACAGCAGATCTAAAATAACAGGCTGAGCGTTGAAAAAGCCAGGCTGTCACACAGGAAGTCTGCACCGTTCTCTTTTTATTTGTTTGCATGGTTTGTCTAACAGCCCTACTGAACCACCAACGCCCAGAATGTGGTGAACTGGGGAAGATGCTGAGTATCAGTTGCGTAGTAACCTCAAACTGCTTTGGAGGAGAACTTTTTTTGTTCTTGTTATAAAATGCGAGAAACGTTGTGCTTGGTTTTTCAGTTCATATTTCATGTTTGTAATAATACTTCAGCCGTTTCAATTAATTGCTTCTGTTGTAGTAGATTTGTTTAGGGTAGAGCGTCTATCCTTACACTTCCTCTCTCTCTCCCCACCCTTAGGGACTGCTGGGCAAATATTTGATCAAGAACTCAACAAATGCTGAGAGCAAAGTCTTCTATTTAAAGATGAAGGGTGACTACTACAGATATCTTGCAGAGGTTGCCTCAGGAGATGACAGGAAGGGTAAGTGTTATTTCTGTTGTGAATAAAAGAGCTGGATATGCATGTTTCTCGTAGTTTAGCACAAATGTTTCCATCTCGGATTTCTGTTGCGCAACTTTGGGCCATGTTTGGGAGACCTCGTTTGCTGCATCTTGTGCTTTGCTCTGGGCCAAATTGGGTCTTTGGACTTCAAGTTCAGGATGAATGAGTCTGGGTTCTGTGCCGAGTTTTTAAGTGCCCTAGGGTGTTTGCTGCACCTTTTTTGAGTCAGCTGCTTGTCCTTCTGGAAGACAGTCTTCTGGGGCCTTTATTTCCCTTCTGGCAGGCAGAACAGGAGCAGTCATGGAAAACCAGATAGAATATACCTCATGATACATGTTCGTGCATCTAATGCTGCAGGATATTTTACCATCTTGACCTTAAGGGTTTACGTGGTCTTGATTTGAAAATGAGTGCCTGTTATGCTTTTAAATATTGTATTAAGGCATGATGTGATTGACAGTTCTTATTTTCTTGTTTATTATATTCATGTTGTACAGCCATGTATATGCGCATTGAACTGACATCATATTTTCAAATTTATTACAACCAGGTGTGTGTGTGTGTTTATAAATATTTTACATGGTAATGTTTTTTTTTTAAATATTATCTTGGTTAAAGAGGAACTTGGAGTCCAGTAAAAGGATTAAGAGGGCCGCATTCCTAGAGCTTTGTTTTAAGACAAAAAAAACATTGCTAGACTCGTTGCTCGTTGTTTTACGGATCACTAATGTAATATCGTATCACTTGTTTTGTTTTTTTTGTTTTTTTTGTCACTACAGAAACGATAACCAACTCTCAAGGCGCCTACCAGGATGCTTTTGACATCAGTAAGAAGGAGATGCAGCCCACACACCCCATCCGTCTCGGACTGGCTCTCAATTTCTCTGTCTTTTACTACGAGATCCTCAACTCTCCTGAGCAGGCTTGTGCTCTGGCCAAACAAGTAGGTGTTTAGATGACAACACCACTCTGTTGCTATTAACTTAGTAGTTTAATTACTGCACACATTTCTGACACTGTGTGTGTCTCACGATCCATCCAGAAATGAAAATCATGTCATTCCATACCCATAAGATTTTTCAAATTGTTCCAAACATTTATTAATCTTGGGTACTTTATATAAAATTAATTATAAAAGTAATTTATAAACCGCTTTTTTAAAATTCTTTTGCACTTTAACCAGTTAATTTCTTTATTGTATGTAAATGTTAATATATTTTTGTTTTAAGAAAAAAGGTACCGAATTTGTAATACTGTTGCAATAATACATTATGTGCAATTAATCGCAACTGATACTGCCTACTGAACACAGAAGGTATTTTGAAGATAGTTTAATTTGATAGTAGGAAAAAAATAGTATGGAAGTCACTGTGGAGCAGCATCTAGTGAACAAATTATGGTATACTATGAACTAGTGAGCAAATTATGGTATAAGATAAAACATTACAGATTGGACAAAGATTGTTTTTGTGTAAACTATTCCTTTAATGTTAAAACAAAACACAGAAAAATCACTCACTATTGGCTAATAGCTTTAATATGGTTGCTTTAAGAGGAATCAATTTATATAGTGTTTTATTTTTATTTCTTCATTCATTTTTTTATGTCCTAATGCATGCATCTAAAAGCATGTATTTGTAATGTATCTTTGTTTTTGTTTTTTTTTTTAAAACAAAAGGAAAAAAAAAGGCTTTGGCTTAATTATCTGCCATTCTTTTTAATATCGTTATCTAGACTTTTTTTTTTTTCATAATAGGAACATTAGTTTGGCTGTTATGCTCAAACAACTTGGAAAAATGTCATGTCATATAAAATATGACAGAATCATAATGAAATTATGAATCATGATATTTCTAAAAAATCTTGAGATTTCCCCATATCACCCACTCCTAATATGAGGGTGAATAAATGACAGAATTTTACAGGTGTTTCTCAAAACAGTAACAGAGGGTTGGGGCTCATTATATCATTGTTTTAGGTGTTGGTAGTAGAGGACTTCAGCTTTAAATAGACTTTTAGCTCAGTACAGGGACATTCCAACGGATGGAAATATGGGAATTTTACCTACCTTTCTTGATTTTTAGCTTTTCCTCAAGCTTTGAATTTTATCAGACACGTGGTTCACATACCAGGGGCTTGGCTTGTGTGGTTCTTCACATACTTCAACTTATTGTGGCCTTGTGCTTGCAGGCCTTTGACGAAGCCATCGCAGAGCTGGATACACTGAATGAAGATTCGTACAAAGACAGCACACTCATCATGCAGCTGCTTAGAGACAACCTCACAGTGAGTTACAAAGGAGGTCGTGCTGACCTACAGAAAAGTCTCTGAGACTACGCAGTGTGTTTTTGATAAGTCATAATGAGAATTCAAAATGTAAATGTTCAGTATTCAAGCGCAGCTTTTTGTTTCGTTTGTGTTTTTAATTAGTTATGGACCTCTGACAACGCTGCAGATGAGGGTGAAGGAGGAGACGGAGGAGAGAACTAAACACCCACATCAGTCCACAAATGAAAGAAAAAGAATCCTGGAAAAAGACGACTTTTTACACTTCTTCATTCCTTATTGTTTCACTTATGATTATTCTAGCCATGTAAGCCCATGATCATTACCAATGAGCTGTGAGTGTGGAATTCCAATCAGTCATTTTTTTTTTTTTTTCCTCCTCCGTTTTCCACCACCTGGCTTGTGGTTGTAATGAAAGTAAATATTAAGTTAAAGTAACATTTCCACTCCTCGGTTTCGTGTTTTTGTCCTTTGGCCTTCTATATGTGCAGTGTCTGCTGTAGAAAAGTATTAGCCTCACATAAAATCAATTGTCCTTTAATTGTGACAAAGCGACTAGTGTGTATATTCTGGTGAACTGAAACATTGGAAGTGTCGGTCACAAAATGCAAAACGTTTTGCCTCAAGCATGGCTAGTTCCTGTCCTGCTATATCACCTTCCATTATATGTCTCTCTAGGGAGATCAGCGTTACACTTGAATGAGATAAATGTCTTGTTGACCGTCATAGTGTTGGCTTAAAATGGGCCTGTGCTTTAGTATTGGAAGGCTGCTGTCTGATGTATCAAGTCAGCTAGCTTTGCTCAGCCAAGTATGCACTTTTCATAGACCATTTAAATCATATCTTCATCATGAAGGTCACAAACACTCCTGCCTGGTTATGGTTTTCACTATAATGTGTTACCTTGCGATGGCTTGTGATGATATAAAGAGAAAAAAAAATGGAAAAAAAATTTAAAATATCATGCATGCCCATTTTTCAATATACACTGGAATGGGAACCAATACTGCATACTTGTTCCACAGTTTGGTTAAGTACTTTTCATTGCAGGTTTATGCACATGTTGAGAGGATGTTTGATTTGTCAAGTGATGTCAATAGTTATTTGGACCACTTGTGTTTTTGCTAATCATTGACTGTAGTCCCCCCAAAAGCCTTGTGAAAATGTACAAGCCCTACATAACAGCTATGTAACAAGAATTAAAATGACCATTTTATAAACCATACAGTTTTGTCTTGAAATGTGTCCGTCATGGTGACTTTTTGTGAGTTAATGTAATTCAACGGGGTTTTTATTTGCGTTGCTTACATAAATGTGACGTTTAATTCTGTCCCTTAATTTATTATAACCATCTTTGGTGGCCATTAATACTTTAGTCACTTCTATAAAGCGATTTAAACGCATTCAATGTTGGCCAACTTTCTAAAAAGAACTAAACTAAATAAAATTGTCAGCGTTGGCGGTGGACTAACAACTAATAGACCTGGATCGAAGCCATTAGCTTTTCATAAAACCAGATACGACGACAGGGAAATGCAAACATTAAACCACAATTCTTATTGACGTCATTCATAGATCAGTACTTATGTTAAAGTTTGTGATCTTAATTTAAATAAAAAGGTTCAGGGCTGCTTGCATAGCTGCTGTCCTCCAAACGAGCCTAGACGCTGGTCTGCATTGCACGGGGCTTGAGGTAAGAATTTAAAAATAGTCTGGACGAGACCGGGGCTGTTCTCAAAACCAAGTACGCTTTCTTCCTACACGCACGATCACACGCTTGTGACGCCGAACAAGTGCTGTCTACATAGGCAGCTCGCTCGATTTTGAAGCACAGCCCGAGAGTTTATCCTCTTACGTAACTCATACGGCGGATACACCGATTAAAACCCATTCGAAATACCCCGTGTACTGTCACTCGTGAACACAAAACCAACCCTTTAAATCAGCGTTTTGATAACACCCTCAACACGATCTGTAGATAAAAGTTAATAGCGATTTCCTGGCGCGCGGTGAATCCGATCCATCCATCCCACATTAAATACTTCCGGGTATTTCACTACGCTCCGATGCTGGCATGATTTGGGATTGAGTAAATCTTTTTCTTTATAACTTCACGCGACATGGACGAGAGCTTCTTGAAGTGAGCGGTTTTTTTTGTTGTTGTTCTTCTTTGACACTCGATTGATACTTCGTGGCTTTGTTTTATCCAGCCAGATGTGAGCGCGTACGTTTGTTTGGCCGTGTCCAGATGTTGATCTCAAGCAGATTGGTAATCCGTGGGATTAAATGCCGCTGCTGTGTGAAGTACTGTGCTGTACATTAACGTGCTCGCCATGAAACGCGTCGTTTTCTTTCTGGCGTCTTTTTTCTTGACGGAATGTTCAAGGAGACACATCAGGGATGTCCTAGACCACGAGTATGGTGAGTTATTGTGAACGGGAACACTTTTAAAACATTATGGATACATTTAACTTGAAAGATTGTGCTGTTTTGGTGGCGCCGTGAGAAGCACAGTGCGCTTTTTTTTGGAATCCCTTACAGTATTTTAAATGTCTGATCGCCATTTTTTTCTATTTATTGACTTTATTTAAACAGTTCATAGAGAAACTAAACTGCGAGAGCATTTTTTCCTCCAAGGGTTTACTGTAGCAATCAGACCTTTCACCAAAATACCACACTTTTAGTTATATAATCAATGGTGTTATAAACCATATTATAAACCACAATATAAACATGGCCTGACCTTAACCTCACCAGCCACTGTGGCTAGTGGTTTTCCAAAATGATTAGCCTCTCTGCATTTTCACTGTCCACAATTTTGCTGTTGGGAAATTAATTTGGCAAAAATGTTAGATCAAAATTATGGCAACGTAGATGTTTCTTGTTTCTATTGATTGAATTGTTTTAAGAAGGTTGTAAAGTTCTTATCAGTGCACTTGTTCACATTAACGTGTTTGTTGTTTGAAAAAATGGGTTGAATTTCACATCGTTCTCAACCAAAACACAGAAAATGCGCATTCATTCTCACAGCCTCAATGCTGGTCTGTGACAGAATGACTCACGTGCTGCTCATTTAGTGACGTGTATAATGCTGTTCCTTGTGACCGTTTCAGACCAGCTCAGCTCATTGCTGTCGGACTTTGATGTTCTTCAGCTGTCCGGTCTTCAGCAGCATTCGGTTCGTAAGAGAGACGTGCAGTCGCAAACGCACGCAGAAAGACTTCTCGGTTTCACTGCGTTACAGAGGTAAATACTCCTCAGCCCTGTAATGCAACACGCTCGCTGCTGAGATTAGTGCTCAATCCTTTGATAAACTCTCCTAAATATTTCACAGGCATTTCAGATTGTACTTGACAACCAACACAGAGCTCTTCGCTCATGACTTCAAGGCCGTGGTGGTAGGAGAGGATGGCGCTCAAGAGATGTACGAGGTCCAGAGAGAAAACTTCTTCACGGGGCATGTCATTGGTAACTACATCTCTGTGTTTTAACATGCTTTTTAAAAGTTTCAAATCTGGCAAACCTTATTTTTCCCCCTTTGTTTCTAGGAGAGGAGAATTCCAGAGTACAAGCACATATCGGTGACAATGACTTCACCGCTCATATTCTTACCGATGAAGCCGAATACAACATTGAGGTATTGTAACGCCATAAATACTTCGTTTACGGCCCTCAACAAAGACGATACGTTCATTCATTTATTTTTTTGAACCCATTCAGCCGCTGTGGAGGTTTATCGACAACCCTCGCGACGATCGACTGCTCGTATATCGCTCGGATGACATCAGGAACGTGAGCCGGCTGGCGGCTCCGAAAGTGTGCGGCTACGTCAGTGCGGACGCCAGCGATATGCTTCCGGAAAGTGCGCGAGTGGCTGGTGCGCTTGATGAAGATGAAGAGGAGGAGAGTGAGTGTTTGAGCTAATGACACATCTTTTTTTAAAGTAGACATAACACTTCTGCTCATCAGAGCCACATCCAGACAGTGTAATGCGAGATGCCAAATCCGTGTCGTGAGACGCCACTTTATATAGTTACTTTGTGACCTATGTGTAAAGTTTCTCGTCTTCTCACCCTTTGTCTATTTTCACTTTCTTTTCCTCTCAATCGCGCCTCTCCCACAGGGCATCCACGAGAGCGAAGGCAGACGCTGGACCACAGTAAGAACACCTGCCCTCTGCTGCTTGTAGCCGACTATCGCTTTTTCAGACACATGGGCCGTAAGGAGGAGAGCACCACCCTCAACTACCTGGTAAAAAAAAAAAGACTTCTGTTTCGATATTGTCAATGCACCTTATTTCTGACACAAACAAACAAGTTTCTGCATAAATTTGGTGTTAAAGTCCCATCGACAAAGACAGTATCTGAAAGTATCTGTTACCTTACCTGATTAAATATTTTGGAGATTGATTATACAAATCCAAAAACCTAAAACCAAACTTGATCCACTTCAAATGTTGGCTACTATACTTGTTATATTTTTTTTTATTTAGCAATAAATTGATCCAAAGTAATCAGTTTTTATATCACAGTAATAAATTACATTTTAAGATGTTAAAATATAAAAGTTATTTTTAATATTTCAGAATATTACTGTTTTTGATTGAATAAATATAGAGTTTAAATTTAGATCATTAAATTGTTTTAAATGCATTAAACATTAATGTCTCTTTAAATTGTAGGTGAACTAATAAAAAAAGGAATAAATAATGAATAAATAATATATGTATAAACATATATATATATATATATATATATATATATACATGTACATACATATATATATATATATATATATATATATTGTGACCTCTCAAAAGTTTGTTAAGGCTTCCTAGTGGGCCCTGGCACTTTATTAGAGCTTTCATATCGATTTAAAATCTGTCATGTGAGAAAAAGGCTATATAAAATTGTTGACTGATGTCTTTGCTTTGGATGTGTTTAGATTGAGCTGATTGATCGCGTGGATGACATTTACCGTAATACATCTTGGGATGAGGAGTTTAAAGGCTATGGCGTTCAGATTCAGCAGGTAAGCTTGGTTTTTCAAGGGTAACGTGGTAAAAAGCTTCATTGAAATGCTGTTTTGGAGCCATTAACATAAATTTGTCTCCTTCAGATTATAATTAACAAGACACCCACACAAGTAGAGCCAGGAGGTTCCCACTTCAACATGAAAGGGACGCCTGTGAAAAGCAAAGATGTCTGGGATGTCAAGAAGCTCCTGGAGGTGAGTGAGCTGGAGCTATACGAGTCGAGGACTGAACTGATGAGAGCGTCTTCTCTGTATTAGGGACGCAACGACTCCATTTTATCAGAACTGAGCCAATCCAGTCCGATCCTGAAAACTTTATGGTGCTTTATAATGTTTAGTGTGTTTTGTGGGCTCGACAATAAAACAGAATAGTATATGCACAATATCGGTTTTGAATTGGTCTCGCCTGATTGATACCAGATCCTGAGTATCGGATCGATGCATCTGTATTCCATTCTGTACTAATCTGAAACATTAGAAGTGCTTCTACTTGAAAGGGAAGAATATTATGGTATCTACTTATTGTGTATCGTGTTCCACTATCCATCTCAGCAGAGAACCAAGAAGAGAATTAGAGCGGTTCAGTTTGTAGTCCTAAAACCCATCACGGGAAATAACATTTAAGGCATTTACTTTATTAAAAATGAAATAAAAACAGTAATATTGTGAAATATTATTACAAATTAAATATTTGTAAAATTTTTAAATGTAATTTGTTTCATCAGTCATTGTAATATATTGATCTGGTGATCAAAAAACATTTTATTAGGAATTTACGTTTGTATAGATGAATTTTAGATGTTTTTCAGGATTGATTGATGAAAATCGAAATGATTGGAAAAAATATAAATCTTTTGTAACATATCTTATACTATCATTTCTTATCATTTTAATACATGCTTTCTAAACAAAATAATCGGTTTTGCTGGCACATTGTGGTCTGTATGTAACTTATTTTACTTGTGGATAGAAAACCAATTCATAAAAGTGCTTCAGAAATTCACAAGGGAATTGATCGAGTTAAAGAATAAACAGCTGTGCTGTAAATGTAATTAAAAATATCATTTTGCCCCCCCCCAACGCAGCAATTTAGCATTGACATTGCGGACAATGCATCCAAGGTGTGCTTGGCTCATCTCTTCACCTATCAGGATTTTGATGAAGGCACACTTGGCTTGGCTTACGTGGCTCCTTCCAAACCAGGCTTTCCTGGAGGTCTTTGCTCTGAGAGTGAGTGCCAGTGCTGTTATATAATGGAAGAATAAATGACGTTTTCACCATACTTGGACATTTTGTTGTTTATCTTTCTTTAGAGTGCCCACCTTCAGGAAACGACAACCGTGCTATATACCTCAACACTGGACTAACCAGCACCAAAAATTACGGGAAAACCATTCTTACAAAGGCAAGTGAAGTCCGAACAAATGTCCTTAATGTAATGATTTGGTAAACCGATTTGCTGACCGTATACCAACAGGAAGCGGACTTGGTTACTACCCATGAGCTTGGCCACAACTTTGGCTCTGTTCATGACCCAGACGATGTGTCGTACTGTGCGCCCAGAGAGGATCAGGGGGGCAAATACGTAATGTACCCTATTGCAGTGAGCGGGGACCACTCTAACAATAAAGTACGTCCTTCGGTGATGTGAGTTCAGCTTAGTGTCATTGTTTCAGAATGTCACATGATTTTTTTTTTTAACCGTTTTTGTGTTTTCCTATAGTTGTTTTCAAACTGCAGTAAGATCTCCATAGCAAAGAGATTGAGGGCCAAGGCCTCCACCTGCTTCAGGGAGAGGAACAGCAACGTGTGTGGAAACTCTCGGGTGGAGGAAGGCGAGGAGTGTGACCCTGGACTGCTTCACCTCAACAGCGACCGCTGCTGCACGGCTAACTGCAAACTCCGACCCAACATGCAGTGCAGGTACAGCTCCTCCATGTGGCCTTATTAAAAAAATGCACAGATACGCTGAATTAAAGGAACAGTTAATCCAAAAATAGAATTTTGTGATTATTTACTTACTCTTACTTTACTTTGTTGATTTTTAAATCTTACCTAAATGGTCTAAATTTGAAGCTTCAAGGCTTTGTGGTGTTTTAACTTTTTTCCCCCCCTGCAACTTCTGTACATTTTTTTATTTTTTTGTAAAAACCAGTGACAGGAACAGCGCGTGCTGCAAAGACTGCATGTTTGAGAAGCGGGATAAGGTGTGTCAGGAGCCAATGGATGCCACCTGCAAGGGGAGATCTTACTGTACAGGTGAAGGAGAAGAATTCAGATTAAGAACAGTTTTAGTGTTATTTATCTACTATGATAGTTTAATTTTAGTTTGCATTGGGAGTTTTGTTTCTGTCATTTTAATTAGTTGTTTAATATGTCTGTATGCCTTCATTTATTTCATTACAGTTTTATTTTCAAGAATTTCTTATTGACTTTTATATTTAGTTTTTATGGTACCATCATTTTTTAAATAGATTTACAGGATTTAAAAAAGGTTAAATGCTAAGAAATTATGCTGTATTATATTTTAATTATGAAATATTATATGTTATCGTAGTAGCTCCTTTATATTTATTGATATTATTGCCAATATAATAAAAAGCACTATGGTAAATGTAAAATGTAAAAGATTTTGAAAATAGAATATCCAGGTGCATTATGTTAACGAGATTTTGAGAAGAAGATGTTCGAAATGTAATAAACAGGGTTGCGATGCAAAAATAAAATAAGATTTAACTGCATTTGTCTGAAAGTCTGTTCTTGTGTGCTTCTTACAGGACACAGCAGTGAGTGCCCTCCTCCAGAGAACCTCCCCAATAAGACCATCTGTGTGGACAATGGCCGGTGTCTGAAGGGAGAGTGCATCCCGTTTTGTGAAGCTGTGGAGACCCTGAAGTCCTGTGCTTGCAATGGTACGCTGACCTGCTGATAATACTTATTTTTTTAAGTCTGCTTTTAGCAAACCTGAATTTTTGTATATGCATTTCATTCATCAGAGACAAACAACTCTTGTAAGGTGTGCTGTAGGGATAAGAACGGTGTGTGTGCTCCTTATGTCAATGACAAGGGCAACCACCTCTATCTGCGGAAAGGCAAACCCTGCACCGTGGGCTTTTGTGATGGAGCGGTGAGTTCATATTGTTCAGTTGCAGTTATAAAAAAAAAAACTGTTGCTATACACAGAATAATTACAGTAGTTCACAAGACAATTAGAAATGGTTTGTGTTCAGTTATTTAAACATTTTCTTTTATTCCCAGGGCAAATGCATGAAACAGGTCCAGGATGTTATTGAGAGGTTGTGGGATTTCATTGAGAAGCTGGACATCAATACTTTTGGTAAGTTATCTGAGAACACTGAGTTTATCTGATTTAAAATCTAATTGACGACCTGCGTGTGTATTTTCAGGGAAGTTTCTGGCTGATAACATTGTTGGCTCAGTGGTGGTTTTCTCACTACTTTTCTGGATCCCTCTCAGCATTCTGGTTCATTGTGTGGTGAGTCATTTCCACTAACATCTAAAAGCTACTACTGAGCGGTATTATACTATAAAGGGCTATTTATGCTGATACTGAAACAAAGAAGTAAAATAAATAGCAGGCAAAAATCTATTTACACCAGGAGTGTAAATTAAAAAAAAAACTAACTCAAATCTGATTTCTGGCAATGGCTGTGTGCACAAATGTCAGTGGTTTGAGATGTCATTTTAAAAATAGAAATATTTTTATTGCAAAAAACAATCAAGTCAATCTGCTACAGAAGACATGTGCCAACTCCCCCTGAAGGCGTTTAGGTTAGTTTTATGTCGCAGTACTTGTGGATATATCCGATTTATAGAGCTTAATAATAAGGGCCACCGTCCACCAGCATTACCAAGCTTTAAAAGTTCTTTAAAAGTACTCTGATTGTGTTTGTCTGAAAGAAGACAGCCATATACACCTAGGATGGCTTGGAGGTGAGTAAAATGTGGTCATTTTAATTTTGGAGTGGGTCAAACAGAAATAACACTCTTAAATTTTCCTAATTAAGTTTATTTGCAGCTCATATGATGATACAAATCTCACTTGCTTAAGTGTAACATTTCAAATGTGTACATTTTAACTGTTTTTCTTTTAGTTTAATCATTTTCACTTATATTAAAGGATATTACAAGGGTAGTTCACCCCAAAATTTTTATTCTGTCATTAATAATTCAGACTCGTTCCAAATCCAGTAACTCAACTAGACTAAAATTCTGAATTCATCAAAATTCTTACTTTTGTATCTGAAGATCATCAAAGGTCTTAAGGGCTTGCAATGACATGAGGGTGAGCAACTATGCCTTTAAACGCAAAAGTTTCAAGTTGAAATAAATACAGGCCTCACCAAAAAAAAAAAAAAAAAGTTTGTTTTGTGTTTTACAAGATTACCGTCTCTGTCTGTTTTTAGGATAAGAAACTTGACCAGCAGTATGAATTGAACACAAAGTCACTCTTCTACCCGAGCGTGAGTACTAATCAGGAAGCTTATTTTCTCTAACGTATTACAAAGTGTGACAATTGACTGCGTTTGTGTGCCGCCCCAGAATGCGGAGCTGCTGAGCAGCCTAGAATCAGCTTCAGTGCGGATCTTTAAGCCACCTACGTCCTCGGGCTCCTCTGCAGTGCCACGCTTCCAGGCGTCTGGACCTCTGCAGACCAGCACTCCACCTGTCTCCATCTCTCAGGTGGCACCAGCTCCAACCCCAGCCCCCTGTCCTCTTCCTACAATAGAGCCCCAGCGCATGGCCACCATCCAAGAAGATCCCAGCTATGATTCCCACCTGGATGAGCAAGCCTTGGGAGAGGATTTCCCTACCTCTGGGTCGGTGTCGCGTTCCTTTGATGATCTGACGGAGAACAGAGAGAACGCCATGTCCTTCAGGGTAAATAGACACGCACGGAGTAACAGCAAGGAGACTGAATGCTAAGAGTATAATTATAAAAAAGGAAATTAATGGGAAAAATTAATATGACTATGAATGAACTAAAAGGGAATATGCTGAGTAGAATGAATCTTAGCTTTGAACTACAATGCTTGCTATTGTATTGAAAATAACTTGAATGCAGTATGTTTTTAAAGGAACAGTTTACTCAAAAATTTTAATTTTATGATTTATTCACCCTTATGTTGTTTCAAAGTTCTCCAAATGTCTCGCTTTTTTACACCAAAAAATAAGGATGCAAAAGCACCATCAAAGAGTCTAAGACTTTTGAACAATTTTCCAAGTTTTTTGAAAAATGATGATAGCTATGTGTGAGGAACTGACACATTTTTTTTTTCAGCTGTTAAAATAGGCTTGAAATCTATTTTCTGAAAAGCATTTTATTCATATCATTGTCCCTTTTTTTTAACCACCATATAATTAGCTTTTGAAGCACACATCTTACGTATGCTGGACCATTTATTTATGGGATCATTTAGTCTGCTTTCTCATAACCAACTGCAAGGTTATATATCCATCAACCGATGGATAGAACCAAGTCCCCATCCTACCTTTTTCTTTTTTATAATCTTTTTCCTCTCGATACAAAATAAAAATATCTGTTTTCCTTACATCACCACTTATATTGCTGCAACCATATCATTAAATTGAGTTGAACTTCAGTCCAATTCAAAGGAATTACATTTTTGGTCCGTCCCTCAATAGTTATATATCTTTAAAACACTATAGCACATGTTTGGTCAAACAGTTTTTATGCTACTTTTGAAATGCTGGAAAAACATTGTAAGTTTTGGAATGGCATGAGGGTGGACAGAGTTAAAATTTTTGAGTGAACTATTACTTTAAAGGCACCCCTCTTTTTTTGGAAATAGGCTCATCCTCAAACTCCCCCAGAGTTAGTAAGTTGTGTTTTACCATTTTGGAATCAATTCAGCTGATCTCCGTGTCTGGTGATAGCACTTTTAGCATAGCTTAGCATAGATCATTGAATCCAATTAGACCAGTAGCATCGTGTTCAAAAATGACCAAAGTGTTTTGATATTTTTCCTATTTAAAACTTGACACTTCTGTAGTTATATTGTGTACCGAGACAGAAAATTTTATATTCTGAACCAGAAAATGAAAGGCTGTGATTTTGTAACTCAACTTATTAACCATAGGTGGGTTGGAGAATGAGCCTATTTCTAAAAAAATTGGAGTGTTTCTTTAAGGGTGCTGCACAAATCATTCAGTGACTTGGCATTTGATAGGAACGTAATTTTGTCAATCCTGTTAGGATTGAGTATACTGTACACATAATCACACACACACACCAGATCTCATCAGCGTTAGCTAAACATGACCAGCATCATTGTTAAAGTTTAACTGCCCAATACCAAGATGTTTACAGGTCTTTTTTGTCTGAATGAGCAGATGCTAACAGATCTTGAGAACTCTTATATTTTCGTAAATGTTTTTTTTTTTACATGTTTGTGCTCTGACACTCACCAGCAAATTGTTTTGTAATCTCTACGGAACACGATGTTGTATTTTTGCTTTTTATTGTTTGCAAGAGACAATCTGATATTTTAGGGGCATTTGATATTTTCAGATGTTCTCTGTGAAATATTTTTGTGCTTTAATTTGTACTGTTCTTCAAACAACACGTATGAGTTACTTCAACAATTTTACCAGCAGATGTTATAAATGTTTGGTAAATAGGGTTTTGGCTCATTGGCTTTATATGAAACACCAAAGTCTATAGTTACACGCAATCAAGGCTGTTAGCGACTTTTCTGCAGCACATTGCTCATGACTGTATGCAAGAACATATATCTTGCAGCTGCTCCCTTAAGAATGTACTGATGAACTCCGCTCTGAGATCAGTATCCAAAGTGCCTTGTATTTTTGTTTTTGTATTGTGAAATTTGTATTTTACTGTGTTTTGTAATATAATCTACAGGAAAACTCAAAAAGGGAATATAAAAATGTAATTTATATTCCTAAATTCAATTGGGTATGTATTGGTAGACCAAGCATACTAGTAAGTACTAGATCTTATTACATGACCCAGCCCTGAACATGTACTTTGATCCTCTGGTGTCAAAGCCTGTGAAATCTTAAGAAATGTGCCCATTAATACTCAGACTGCATGGTTCCTCACAATGTTGTGACGGGACAAGAAAGAAAGTATTGAATATTAAGTGTTTTGTATCAGTGTGTTAAATGTTTGTGTAACTTGGTATATTTCGCAAGCTTTCATTTTTAAAAAGTGTCAGCTTTAATGTGAGTTGTATTAAAATGTAAGCTCAGCTTGACTCAAAGACCTCTTTTATTAAACCAGTACATTGGGTCTTAAATTACAGCTCCTCCTTTAACAAAAATGTCACATTTTAAAAAATTTGACAAAAACAACAATTTAAACGATCACTACATAGTATGTAGTATCCTGACTGCACAAATGTAGCAGCATCAAGCTTTAACTGTTTTACGTTTGATTTGAATGTAAATTCAATGCTTCGAAAAGCTTTGGCCAGTGTCTTCTGTCTGATCGAAGTAGCTTGAGTTAGATGGACGCTGAAATTACGAGCCCATCTCACATGACGGGGTTCATGGCTTCATACAGTCTCTGTACGGCAAGCTCCACCATTTCTCTGAGAGAATCATCTTCAGAATTGTCCTCCTCATACTCCACGATCTGAACACAAACCAAAATAATAATAAAAAACTAAAGAATTAGAAACCCCCCCCCTCCCAAAAAAATTGTGCGTATGCTTCAGAAGTATAGTACTTACTCTGGTTTCCAGGTTGATAAAGGCAGTTTTCCCATCTACACTTACAGCGAGACAGCTCTTGTCTTTAAAGTCGACGCACTCTTCTCCAAACATGTCTCTGCAGATTGGGGCAGAAAAAGAATTTAGTTCATCATAAATATCATTGACAGTTAGGACAGTTCTGAGAGAATTAACTTACTGGAACATTTTCAGTAATCTATTCTGGAAAGCATTCACATCCACCTTCTTTTCTTGGGGCTGAACAACTATGATAAAAAAAACAAGACATAAACATCACAAGAAAAAGTATAAGAAACAAGGGAGGGGAAACAAAGTGAGGAGAAATCGAGAAAAGTAGAAAAAAAGCAATAAAGCATATTATATAGAAAGGAAGGAAAGAAGCGAGCAAAAAATAAAGAAATTAAGATATAGTGGGAAATAAAGAATGATAAGAGAAAGCAAATAAAGTAAAAAAGAGAAGACAAAAGATGAATAATGAAGAAAGTTTATCAATATTTTAACAGAAAAAACCCCAGCAAGGATGAAAAACGGGAACGAGAGAGAAAAAGGATAAAAGAGAACAGAAGGAACAAAGGGAAGCAAGATTAAGACATGAAATAGGAAGAATGTGCGGAAGGAAGGATGAAAAGAATAAAGGGAAGACATGTGGGAAATACAGGATAATAAAAAGATGGAAAAGGTAAAGGAACAAAGAAAAAATAATGTGAAAAAGATAAAAAGTAAATAGGAAAGAACTAAAGCAGAAGAAATGAAGGATGCAAGATAAAGCATCACTAAAAAGAAGGGAAAAATAAATCACGTAGAAGAAAGAAAAAAAACAACAAAGGGAGAAAGAAAAAGAAATATAGAAATAGAGAATGGATGAAAAAAATAGGAAAGCATGGAGCATAAGGAAAAAAAACTATTAAAAGAAGAGGAAGAATAGAGAAAAAAAGGAGGGAAATATATCAAACTCTTTCAGTCCAACTCCTTATAACTGATGAAAGCCCTCACCTTTCTGAGCTTTAGGGTTGGACTGCACCTCCAGCACCACTGTGGTCACGGCATCAGCGTACATGTCATTCAGAGGATTGGCAAACCACTGGAGAAAGATCACATCAAACATCAGACAATCAAACCCCCGTTACAGCTCCACTGGTACGTGAACGAGCGGTGTGCCGCCTCACCTCCAGCAGCACCATGTTCTGATCATGAACCACTGTGATGCTGTTAAAGACTCTCAGTGTGCTCTTCTCTGAGATCTCGACCTCCTCCACATCACCTACAACACACACAATCATCACCACACGTAAACACATAACACACACACACACACTAGAGGTGTACACACCTGTCAGGTGCCGTAGCTGACTCAAAAGCAAGGGAAAAGGGCCGGTGAAGGGAATGGCTTGGGTCTGTTTCACTGTGCTCATGGCCAGATCGGTGTAATCTGCATCATTAAGAATAAAAGAACAGGTGTGAGAAGCACACACTCAAACCCATAAAACACCTGAAGTGATCACAAACACCAACTCACTGGAGAGGTCAGAAGGTGCGAGGATGTGATAACTAAAGTTCTTTTTAACCAGGATGCCCGAGACCCGCTGACCCTGCACGGACTTCTTATCGGCAAGAGAGCCCATCACCTTAAAAAAAGGTGAGAAAAGAAACGGATTAAAAAGCATTCATCACAGAAATGAAACATTCATAAGAGGACTTATCTAAACAGCGTTTGCACGTGAGCTGCAGTCTCACCTTGGCCAGTTTCTCTCCTCTGAAGTTGAGCGTGACGGCCTCAGTGTTACGAGGGTTGTGCACCTCGATGTGAACCTCATCGTTGTCCTCATACTCTCGTATCAAAGCGGCTTTCAGTCGAGCCATCTCATTCTGCTCTCCATGAACCAGGATCTGAAAAGCACAGCGATAACATGACACCTGATCTACAGCCTGATGGCCTGCTGCCTTATGACACCATCACTTACCACATGAGGAGGTTTCAGAGCTCTGATGAACTCGCTGGTCTGCTGGTAGTCTGTATGAGCAGAGAAGGAGATATAGTCCACGGACATCTTCAGAGGAAGCTTCTGTCCCGACATGGTGGTGATCTCCTCTGGCTCAGACATGATATGCTGCACAGAAACCGGGACGGGTTTAATTCAGGATTCATATGAAAGCTGATGCTGATGTTCGGTGATATTGTTGCTGAAGTTTGAGGAGCCTCACCTTGGCGAGTGTTCCCTCTACACAGTAACCCGCTATGATGACACCGTTCCTCTTGTCGGTGCACCAGCTCTCAAAAAGCTCTCTGGAAAGACCGCTCTGCATCATACCTGGAGATGCCATCACCACACTAGGGCCAATGTCATCAAAATGGTCCATACTCTGGAGGGTAAGTCACAAGTTTATGCAGATTAGATAACTTTATCTCATTTGTTTGTGAAAATTGTATTTTGAATGTTTACGAAAGTTGTATCTTCTACCAGTTTTGATATGGTTAACAATAGTAAAAAAAAAAATAGTTGGCAAGTTAATTAAGGCTGAAATCCAATAAAATGTAAATATTAAATTAAAAAACACCTCAAATATAAAAGTAAAATATAGAGAAATAATATGACAATTAAAAACAAAAAGCAACAAAAATGAATACAGAAAATATAAAAAAAAACTTTCAATAATATAAAATTCAAAAGTATAACGTATTAAAAATATAAATGTTTATATTTATCTATTTCACAAACTTTTTTAATAAAAAACAAAACAAAAAATTTAATAAAAATTATCATTTTGAAATATGCTAAAGTAATAGAAAATTACAAAAAAAAGTGAAAAACTAAACAACAACAAAACACCTAAAGTAAAAAAAAAAAAAAAAAAAAGATGAATAAATATGTTGAAATATGTTGAATATCTCTCAACTGACAATCACTGCCCGGCCTTTTCATAGATTGTGTAGATGCCAACCTTAAGATTGCTGATATGCTTGAAGACAAACGGGTTGTTAATGTTGATGGCCTTGCGGATCTTATCGTTCATGGCGTTCACATAAGTCTGGTACACCGCCATGCACTTCTTGGCCAGGGATGAGGCATAGTAGATGGGAATGTCATGGAGTTCAGGGTGATTCTGCCAGTATTCATCTGAAACACCAAACACGCAGAACTTCAGTGAGGAATCACCGATGATGAAGCTGAGAGTCCGACCTGCTGGAGCTTACCCAGAATGAGCAGCAGCTCCTGGGCTCGACCCAAAGCAAACACAGGAATGAGACAGCGGCCCTCGCGGTTCACTATGTCATGAACCGTGTTACAGAAACGAGCCTCTCTCTCCTCTCTCTTCTCATGGATGTGTGTGCCGTATGTAGACTCCTACACAAACAGAAAAGTAGACGGGCATAAACAGCTTGTAATTTATTCATTTTGTAAATAAAATGTTAAAAAAAAAAAGTTAATGGTGGGGCCTTAGAAAAACATCAAAAGAAATCACGTTGGCAGGATAAAATACAGCACATACTGTGATGAGAATGTCTGGTTTGACGCTGGGGATCTCGGCTGCCATGAGATGTCTGTCTTCTTGACGTGAGAAATCTCCCGTGTACAGCAGCTAAAAAGGAAAAGCACGATCATTAGCACAAATGAATGAGTGGGAGTGTTACTGAAAAGATCTGAAGGAAACAACTACACCTACTTTCACTCCCGCAATCTCTATCATGAACATGGCTGCTCCCAAAACATGCCCTGCGTGGTAGCACCAGAACTTGATGCCGGCCACCTCTTTCACTTCGTGGAAGTTGATGGTCTCGATCTTGTCCATGCTCTCCTCTAGATCGGTCTCGGTGTACAGCATATCATCCGCCGAGATGTTGCTTCAGAATCAAGGAAATCATACAATATATTAGAGCTGGTTCTGTACGTACAAGACTTTTACAATACGCTTTTTATTGAAAGGAGAGCTTTTGTGTACCTGACTTTGACATAATCTGAAAGCAGCCAGCGGTAAATGGCTTTGGTGGCGTGGGTCATAAATGTCCTCCCTTTGAAACTCGTCTTTTGTAAAAACCACGGCAAGGCTCCGCAATGATCCAAGTGAAAACTGTCAGAGAAAAAAAAAAAGGGAGGTCGGCAGATGTTTAAATACCGACGATATCTTTCATGTAGAGAAAGTGACTCACTGGCTGATCAGGAGCAGGTCGATCTCGGCAGGGTCTATCAGATCGATGTAAGGCAATGCGTCCATGCCCTCCAATCCAGGGTGGATGCCGCAGTCCAGCTGCAAAGACATTACATGTCAAAAATGCATCTCTAAAAAAACCCATCAAATGCAGGATAGAGCACAAAGGGTTACTTAGTACTCACCATGATTTTGCGGCCCTTAAACTCCAGGATGATACAGGACCTGCCCACCTCTTGACCAGCTCCTCTGTTAGAAACATCATAGTAAAGAAGGTGTTATAGTTACAGTACTCAGAGAAGGAATTAACACGGGGGCAAAACGTCTTTCATCACATTTTAGTCCTGTTAGATATTGTGTTGGTTTTTTGAAACCGGCAGTAAGTCGCCAAAACATTTGGCGCGGAATAGAACTAGTACTCAACGTAGTATGAATGAAATGAACTCACAGTGGTCTTATGAGGAGTTGATCGCTCTCTTCCGCGGGCACTGGTACATCCGCTTTACGTTTCGTAGCCATGCTTGTGGTGTGTTTTACACTGAACGAATAAGTATTTATTCACTACCCATCGATACTTCTAATAATAATAATAGACAACGATCACGAGCATTGAGAACCACACACCATGGACGTGAGACAAGTACTTCCGGTGTGGTCATGAATCAAAATAAAAGTTCGACTCGAACCTAAAGAAAGCGGAAAGTTAAATATGTTACCAAATTCTGTTAAAACGCTCTGAGTAAAATTGCACAAGCTCAACTATGATAGCAATAAATAAATAAATAAATAAATAAATAAATAAATAAATACATACATACATACATACATACATAAAATATATTAATAGGTTAAAAAACTCGACGTTGTAAGGTGCTGTTGCCAAATTCTTAAATACATTGCCACTATATTAAAGTGAACACCTTGTTAAAATATTGTGTTAAAAAATGTGAGCTACGTTAAAAGCGTTTATTAAAATTTTTTCATCTTTTCGTGTTTTCGGCGTTAGGTTACGCCCCTAAACTCTGATTGGACAGCCAGATCAAGGGTTCTCTCTCATTGGAGGCATGGGTTTGATTGACGGGCGATATGATTCCGCCTACAAATCGCATGTACAGTCAAATTCTACTGTACAGGTACGAGTGGGTGGAATCCAGAAGTGTTACTCTGGTGAGTTACGCGTGTGATGGAGCTGTTCAACTCTCCTGTTCAAAGACGACTAAGCTTCGCTTCGCCGCTGTTTCTTTTTGACCTGGTTGGACTACTTTCGGGACTTTTTAAACAACGCGCTTTAAGGAATGACTGACAAGGACCGAGTTTGAAACGGATTTTGTGCCAACTTTTATTAAAATACACCGCTGAATACAGTTTACGTTTCAAACTTTGGTTTTAGTGTCCATTTAAAGGGAATAATCATGCCTGATCAACTGACAGTACCGGAGTTCATGGACATTACCAATGACGACTATAAAGCACCAACAACATCAGTGTTCTGCACGCGCATGGCTCACTGTAGGAATACAGTTGGCGCTTTGGAAGAGGTAAAACACCTTTACAATGTCAATAACAGAAGAACGCCGTTTATAGACTCGCTAGAAGTACGAAGTTATGTCTGTATCTGTATACTTGTACTACAGAAAGTGTGGTAACTTGAGAACATTGCTTCAGTAAATATTATAAATTGGTCTGTTTTACAAAAGGAGTCTGGAAAATGACTTCCTTCTTGTAGCACCAGAGCCCAGTGTATCCAGTGTTGGAAGTGAACCTCGCCCATGTTTCTCATGGGTTCATGCAACGTCTTATCGCTGTTATGTTGACGCCACTCATAATTTGATAGCAATTTCAGCCTTTTATAAGCCACAACGTTACGCAATCAACCTGTTATGACACACATTTGCCATTAACAGTGATTTCCTAATAATAAATGCACGCAGAGGGTTTTATGGACTGATTTACAGGCCTGCCCCTGGCCTGCTAACAGAGAGGTGACAGAGCTGTTACTAACAAGTCCAGTTATTACAGAAACAGAACAAAGATTTTATTATGCTAAAATTATTATCGTTTAAAACTATTTACAAGATCTCAACTAATACAAAGTATCATACGAATTGTCGTGGCATTGGTGACATGCTGGCTGTGCCATAATTAACATTGAATTCAAATTGGTACTGCCATAATATACCGTAAAAATCAGAAAAGTCAAAAACGTGTTTTATTAACTTAAAATGTTCTTTGCTTGTGGATCTAAGTTCAATAAGCATTTTAAGTTAAGCTGGTTATTAACGATACATGCAGTAATAGTGATGTATAACTTGTGTATCAGTTTGTTGAGCAAACCGAGAAGGTTATATAGAGTAATTTATATAGTAATTTATATAGTAACACATACCCACTAAAATGGAAGAAGCGTATCAGTAGGGAACACTAATTGAAACATAATGCAACATTTAAATATAATCGAAAAAATATATGGAGCTAATACATCTATTAATTACGAACAACAAATATTTGCCAACACTTTGACCAAAAACTTAAATTCAAGTGCTTCATCAAAGATCAAACTTCACAGCAGCCTGTTAGATTATCTACTCCAAACATTGTAAGTTATTTCTGTTTAAGTTGCTCAGTAAATATGGACTTAAATTGAATGTAAAGTGAATGTAATTAAATGTAAAAGTTTTCCTCAAAATTTAGTTTGTCTGACATAAAAACTGTGCTTAATCACACGACTGATAGGAACAACTGAAGAATAGGAACAACTATATGTGTTCTGCAGTTCTTCTAAAGGTTTGTTTTAGTTTCAAAATTGCAGTGACTTCTTCAATGGAAATATAAAAGGGCTTTGCGCAAGCAGATCTCGTTGAACTTTACTAACGTCTAAGAATGACCCTGTATTTTAAAGTAGCCCCGAAACTCTTCCTCTTTTACTTCTTTTGCACTTTGACTTGAGCTTGAACTAAAACGTTGACTTTTGATGATTTCGTTCAACGTCAAAATATACATCATAGAAGGTTAAATATTAAAAAAACCCTCAGAGAACGCTTAGCGAAATAGGCATAAATGTATAATTTATGTTTGGTGGTCTTGACCACACGGAATCAAGAGAACTGAACTGCAACTGTAAACACACCCACAGTGTGTCAAGGACATGGGGATTTTTTTGGAAAGCAGGCGTGAGTAAAATCCACTGCCTCAGGCCCTTGGAGTAACTGGCGTTTTCGTGTGACTGGGATACACAGAGGGAAGCACTCTTTATGAGTTGCCCTTTGGCACCGCCCCATTTGCATTTAGCCTCGGTGGAGGAAGTAGCTGAGGTAAACAGATGTTCATGGTTTATGTAAAGACTGGAGCTGGACTCTGTTTGCAGGTGTCAGACGATTTGGTTGTTTTAGCCAAACCTCTTAAATATTTGTGCATGTTCTGCAGCAGGAGGGTTGCACACACCCACAGATGCCGTATAGAAGGCAGTCGGTAAACTCTTCGCTGTCGTTTCCGGTTCCTCCATCCCTGTGCGCGGTGTCCTGCTGAGACTTGCCTTTGATGGAAACCCCAGTGCAGCTAATATCTCTCATCTCTTTCTCTCTTATTCTGTTCTCTATTTCTTTCGCTTCATCTTTCTCATTCCTTAAGGCTAAGGCGGGATGGCTGTCCCATTTCTTGTCCCAGCTTGTCCCATCTAATCTCCTTCTCGCACACACACGTCTGCTCACTGTTTTTCCACAGTTTTTTTTATGGGTCTGCGGCCCTGTTCGGTCACTCTTGTTTTTTTTTTTGTGAACCAGCTCAGATTGTACAGTTCTTTCAAACGAGGCAATTATAGCATTTGAATAGAGATGTAAATATGGGTGTACAGTACTTAAAATAGTGGACTATGAAAATAGTGGCCAGTGATTATTTAATTATAAAAACATCTTTAATTGTAACTATTTAAAAATAACTACGGCGATTCGTCATTGTTGTTAAACAAAATACTTTACGAATGTTACTCAATTACATTATTCCATGCCTCGCAAAATGCAGCACTGCATTCAAAGTATCACACTTTCAAAAGCAAACACTCGCAGACACCTTTGCCACAATGTCGATTCCCTTTTACATATTGTGTGTTATGTTTAGCAAAAAGTGTTTTATGAAATGAACAGCATGAAACAGTCAAAGGCCAAGAACTAGTGTATGGTTTTGGAGATTTGGTGTGTGGTTCTGGCGTTTGAGTATCAGGTTTCACAAACTGTGTGACAAGTAAAAATGTTGTGTAAAAGGAGGTGAAAAAGACTGTAATAATGAACAGATGTTAGCTCTGTTGCGTCTCAGCAAAGCTGCACTACATTGATCAAAATATTGTGAAATATTAGTACAGTTTAAAATAACTTTCCTTTTTTTGTTCCTTTGGTGGAAAACCTAATTTACAGCAGTCTTTATTCCAGTCTTTAGCGTCGCAGGATCATTCAGAAATCAATCCAATCCATTTTGTGGAAACCTTAATCATTTTATTTCCAGGATTCTTCATTCAAGTTAAATTTTGAGACATCAATATGAAATATTTGAAATATAAATCACTTGTACCTTTGTTACTTTCAGTCCATCTACTGCATCCTTACTGAATAAAAATTTCTTAAAAAAAGAAAAGAAAATGTAACTGATCTCAACCCTTTGAATGGTCTTAAACGTTTCCATCATAATACTCTTAAAGGAACACTCCACTTTTTTTTTGTAAATAGGCTCATTCTCCACCTCCCTATTAGGTTTTTTGGAATCAATTCAGCTGATCTCCGTGTCTGGTGATAGCACTTTTAGCATAGCTTAGCATAGATCATTGAATCCAATTAGACCAGTAGCATCGCGTTCAAAAATGACCAAAGAGTTTCAATATTTTTCCTATTTAAAACTTGACACTTTTGGAGTTAACTCATGTACTAAGTTGCGATGTTGCGATTTTCTAGGCTCATATACTAGGAACTATACTCTTATTCTGGCGTAATATTCAAGGATGTTTGCTGCCATAACATTGCCACAGTAGGTGCAGTGATATCAGTTCATTGATTTTTACGCTGTAATGAGAGTATAGTTCCTAGTCATATCAGCCTAGAAAATCTATCTGGGAAAAATATCAAAACTCTTTGGTCATTTTTGAACGCAATGCTACTGGTCTAATTGTATTCAATGATCTATGCTAAGCTATGTTAAAAGTGCTGAACCCGGAGATTGGCTGAATGGCTAACTCTAGGGGAGTTGGAGAATGAGCCTATTTCAGAAAAAGGTGGAGTGTTTCTTTAGTGCTCAATGTCAGACAGACTATGACAGCCGGAAATGTGCCGGAGTGTTGTCAGCTGGCGGGCGCTAGGCTTATCCCTCATCAGATGATTTTGTCTTGGTCTCGTACCAGACATGACTCCTGCATAAACATAGATTTTAGGCCACAAGTCCGTCTGCTTCACACGACTCTTTTTTGTGCAAAATTCCCAGAGCGTGATTCAGCATGAGTGATGAGGGGCTAAATTACAGGCTGAGTGTGAGAGGGAAGCATAAACACAATGCTGTACAAAACTGGGTTACAAATGCTTTTTACAATTGTTATTATAGTTTGACCTACTTTATGCACTAAAAGGTGTTGGTTGTGTTTATTAGGCAATCCTGTAGCTTAAACAGCATGGCACTTTCAATGCCAAAGTCATGGGTTTGGAAAGCAAATGATAAAATGTGTATTTAGAATGCAAAGTCACTTTGGCCAAATGCATGCATTTGAATGGATTACACACTTTGGAATAGGAAACGCTTGTTAACTATTAACTATGACTTTTTCCTCAATAAATTCTTAATTTTCTTCTTTTTAATGGTTAGTATGGTCGTTGTTAAGTTTAGGTGCTGGGTAGGATTAAGGATGTAGAATAAGCACTAATAAATGGCTAATATTCTAGTAATATGCATGGTAATAGGCAAATAATAGTCGAAAAATGCTACCGAAATATGAAAGCTGTCACTGAAGTGATATCCTTTCAAAGGGACTAATATGATATATTTTTATACACTTTAAGTGTTAATATATATATGTAAGGTACTGATATGCACCTTTAAGGGTAAATGAGGTAACAATGTGTACTTTTTGGAAAAAATAACCTAACTAGTGGCAACTTTTGTAAGCTATTTTTTCTTAGAGTGTAGAATATGCATCATTTTTAAACATCATGAAGGCAGTTAAATAAAGAAAGATGCAGGTCTTATTGGTGCAGCATTGTGGAAAAAAAAATATTCATTTTGTTATCTTACTTCATCCTGTGTATTCGGAACTGGTTGGTTCAGCGCAAAACATCAAGAAAATGTTTCGTGTTGTTTTGCAGGCGCTGGATCTGGACCGCAGTGTGCTGCACAAAATAAAGAAGTCAGTCAAGGCCATAAACAGCTCTGGTCTGAGTGAGTATTACAAATACTTTAATACATTAGCCTATGACCATTATGTTTGCGCACATTTTACACTTTTATTGTGTAATTGGTTTTGAAAGTAACGTTTTATATTTGTACTGTATAAATAACAGTAGAATTGTTCTGTTAAGCCCATTTTTTCAAACAATGGCAAAAGATATATAAGAATAGCCTTGGTTTCACATACAGTGCGATTCAAGTCATTGTTATTCTATCAAGCAGGTTTTGTTCTTTACCTAACACATTCCTCTCATTCCTACCAGAATCACCGATACCTGTTCCAGCAAGAACCTGCTTATTTCTCTCTCTTTCTCTTTCTCTCTCTCTCTCTCTCTTCAGAACTAGATTATCATATGTAGTTTTTATTTAAATCTATTGCTGGTTAGCGAGTATCATAGTATTTGAGTGATACTGTTTTTCAGAGTTTACTGCGTGAATGTTATTGTTGAAGTCTGCATGAAATAAAATGTAAAGTATATTTACAGAGTACTTGGTTGAACAACAAACCTAATCTAGAGAAAAAATGTGTTACTCGGTATCAAAAATAGAACATAAAAAAAATCTAAATAAGAATAAATACTAAAATATGATGTTAGTAGTACTAAAATAACATTGGTTTACGCACACATTGACATCAGAAGGAGTTCCCTGTGATGTTCTTAAAACTGGTTAAATGAAAAATAAATAAAAATAATTTTTTAAATTGTTAAAAATACTTTTTAAAATAATTAAATTAGTGGCAGTTCCTTCTAAGTGATTTTTTTTTGCTTTACTGCACGTCACTGGAGAGTGTGGCTGCTAAGCTTTTTTCTACAATACTGCACACATAAACTAGGAAGTATGTTTTTTGCGGTAGAAAGGGAAAAGGCCCACGTGACAGGAGTTTGCTCATGCCCGTATGAACCACTGAGATAAGGTCAAGCAAAGTGTAATAAAACAAATGAGCTTTATAAGGCAACAGTTGGGCAATGAGTAAAGTATCCATGATAACCAAGCAGGTTTTTGTATATAATAATAATAATGTGGAGTATAAATGGCTGACAAGACAGTTTTGGTGTGTTTTCAGCTCACGTAGAGAATGAGGAGCAGTACATCCAGGCACTGGAGAGATTTACGGATACTACTGTGTACAAAGATGACCCTGAGATGCCCGATTACTTCCTCAAATTCGCTGGTTTCACTAAAGAGCTCACCGGTCTCTTTAAGAACTTGGTGAGCAAGTCTCTGTCATCTTTCTGTTGTAAAACATTTCAGAGCTGTATTTGTTTTGCCTGTGGCTCACAAACAGCTGACTGCACTCTTCAGGAGACACTGCGAGTTACATGAAGAGCATTTTCACACAGATGTATGTAATTACATAAACACTTTGTTTTGAATCTCCCAATGTTTTCCTTCTGCCCACAGCTGCAGAACATGAGTAACATCATCACTTTCCCACTAGACAGTCTGCTGAAGGGAGACCTTAAAGGAGTCAAAGGGGTATGCAATGACATTTGTATGAAATCTTTTTCTTAATATTAAATAGTTGCTTATTAGCATGAATATTACAAGAATATTGGCTTTTTATTATTATTTATAAAGCATATATTAATAATTTTTTTCTGCAAACCATATTTTAGATTCCTTAATCCTACCACATACCTAAACTTCCTAACTATTAATATATAGCCAGCAAATTATTGAGGAAAAAGTCATATTTAATAGTTAATAGTGAGAATTGGTAAATTGGTAAAAATGCAGTAAAGTAGTCATATTTTATTATTTTTATATATTTTGAAATGTAGTCCTTCAAAAATCTTTATAATATGCAGATGAAAAAAAATGCTAAAGTTAAAAAAACATTTTTTTGTTCAGAATTTATTCATTTACTTAAAAATAAAATCAATTCTCACAAATACAATGATTATAGCGGTTTGTGTTTTTTTTTATATTTCAGTTAAGTCTCTCCGTATGTTGACTGTGCTCTCATTTGTTCAACAGGATCTGAAAAAGCCTTTTGATAAAGCATGGAAGGATTACGAAACCAAACTGTAAGCACCCATTAAACTCTTTATAACAATCTCAGAAAAAATATACAGAAGTAATAGTTACAGATTAATCAGTGAGTATTAAACTTTACCTCAGAAACTCATGAAGTTGTAATAACTGTGGATTAATTTATTTAAATCTGAGATACAGGGGAAGGGGAGGTTGGGGGTAGTAGGAGGTTTAGTCATTTCAGATGTTTGAGTGAACCATCCCTTTAAGTCCTGGGCCTGTAGCATGGATGAAGAGCTTATCACAATGTTGGACCATACCTTAAGTAAACAACAGCACCAACATATATGGTGTGTTTGTGCATTATGAGGCCTTGATGAAAGCCTAATGTTTGTGCATGGTTAAGTACATGTGCTGTAATTTCTTTTTAATGTCAGTACTATAAACGTATTTACAGGGGCAAGATTGAGAAAGAAAAACGGGAGCATGCCAAACAGCATGGTCTAATCAGAACAGAGATCAGCGGAGGAGAGATCGCAGAAGAGATGGAGAAAGAGAGACGCCTCTTTCAGCTTCAGATGTGTGAAGTAAGGAGTGTGGATCTCATACAATCAGCATCAGTAAAAGTGTCTCTTTAATGGGTTTTTTTTTTTGGTCCTGGTTCACTTCTTACCCTTGGTAATATAAAATATGACTAAAGAGGTATTAAAGGTGTCATTTTGCTAGGTGACCCAAGTTCAAATCTGACATGCTTTTTTCAGACATGCTCACACGTGCAGCGAGTGAGCATCATGCATTTTCACTAAATGAGAAATTTGTGATCATGGCTCTTTTAATATATAGTTAACAAATAGGTAAAAAGTAGGAAAAAGGAATTAAAAGTAAGCAACTCAAACATTTCATACTTTTTTCCCTAGTATCTCATTAAGGTGAATGAAATTAAAGTCAAGAAGGGAGCTGACCTGCTTCAAAACCTCATCAAATATTTTCATGCCCAGTGCAAGTATGTTGGTTTATAATGCTCTCCTACTAACAATTCATTTCATTTTTAATTCAGACTTCTAATAGAATTGGTCTCCCATTTCCACACAGTTTCTTCCAGGATGGGTTAAAAGTTGTGGACAGTCTGAAACCTTTCATGGAAAAACTTGCCACAGACCTAACTGCAGTATGTTTTTTGGATATGGCTGTGTGCTCTTTTAAAGATATGCTCTTTATTTAAACGAAGCAGTTCATTTCTTTTTTGTTGTTTCTGTTTAAATCGCAGAACAAGCAGACACAAGATGCAGAAAGAAAACAACTGATGCAGCTTAGAGATATTCTCAAATCTGCCCTACAGTCAGAGTGCAAAGAGGTGAGACCAAAACGGATTTGGACACCGTGATTGATTATACGATTGCTTAATTTAGTGTTAAATCTTGCTGTTTTGTTTGTTTGTGCGGTGAAAGGACCTCCAGTCAAAGCAGAATGCAGGCTATAGTCTTCACCAGCTTCAGGGCAATAAAGCCCACGGCACTGAGCGCTCTGGGATGCTTCTCAAACGCAGCGAAGGGTGAGTATGTCTGGGACTTCAGTTGTGTCCATATTAAAGTAGTCAATATTCTGTGATCTTTTGTCTGATGAAGGCTTCTCTTCACCTTACAGACTGAGGAAAGTTTGGCAGAAAAGGAAGTGCACTGTGAAAAATGGATTATTGACTATTTCTCATGGAACGGTAGGGGAATAAAACAAACTATATGTAACTCATTTTAGTGTTTTAGTATTGCAACTTTACAGAGTTTGAGGGCAAGAACATGTTGGAAGAACTAAATTTACAATGAATAAAATATATAATGTAATATAGCTTGTTTGGGTATTAATAAAAGTATGCATGTAAAATAAATTATTTTATATAATATAATCATAATTGCTAAATGCGTAATACATGTATTACTTTTTTTAAATAACACATAATTCTTTATATTAATATATGCAGAATAAATTCTGTATAACCCATTTCAGTGAGCTTTGCTGTTAATGTGTAATAAATCCCCTAAATATACCCTTTTTCTGCTCTTTCTTTCTTGCTCCATCTCTCTTTTTTCTTGCAGGCCAACGCACCGCCAGCAAACCTGAACCTTTTAACCTGCCAAGTGAAGCGTAACCCAGATGAGAAAAAATGCTTTGATCTTATATCACGTAATATACTTTTAACAACAAGCACATTCCAATACTCTCATAAATTCAGAGCCAGTATTCTCAAAGTCTTTTATGGCTTATATGGTTGGTTGGTCATTTTTATTTGCTCACTGTTCTCGTCCATCTTCTAGATGACAGAACGTATCACTTTCAGGCAGAGGACGAAGCAGAGTGTCAAATGTGAGTGTGGAAGTGAGTGTGTGTGTGCTCACACAAATTTTACACGATTTTATAAATAACACGCGAGAATGTTTTCATGACATCCAGCGCTTCTGTCCTTTCATCTGTTTGCGTGTATCTGTCTGTCTCAGATGGGTGTCTGTGCTCCAGAACAGTAAAGAGGAGGCGCTGAACAACGCCTTTAAGGACGATCAGAACGAGGGAGAGAATAACATTGTGCGGGATCTGACCAAAGCTATTGTGGAAGAAGTGAAGAAGATGAGCGGCAATGACGTGTGCTGTGATTGCGGAGCTTCCAGTAAGCAATATATGTTTGATGTAACCCAGTGGTGAAACATCTGGACTGGGTACTGAAATGTCGCAAGTTTTAATCCTGCAAGGTTTGATCCCCGAGATGTAAATGTAATTGAATAAATTCTAAGTAATGACTAAATTAAAAATTAACTACCGAAACATTTTTGTTGCATTATTTGCACGAACTAAAAGACGCATTTTTGCACGAGTATCGCTTCAGCTCACTCTACTGTTTTTTTGTAATGAAATCTGCACCCTGTGCTTCCTGTTTTGCATCTGGCCTTTCCACTTCTCTTTGTGCATTGTATGAAACTTAGTCATCCCAGCAGAACTTGTTTTGTTATTTAGATCGAAGTTATTCTTAGAAAAGATAACCCTGTATGAAATTCAAATTATACGTCAGTGCCTTTTTTTACTTGTCGTTACTGCAGATCCAACATGGCTTTCCACAAACCTGGGAGTGTTGATTTGCATAGAATGTTCCGGAATCCATCGGGAAATGGGAGTCCACTTCTCCAGAATACAGTCTCTGACGCTGGATGTCTTGGGCACGTCTGAACTTCTGGTAAAGTCTTGTAACAATTAGGTCATATTTAAGCAGAAATCGCAAATTGTGATGGTTTTAAATGGGTTGCAGCTTGTTAACAGCGTGGGCAATGCAGGGTTCAATGAAATCATGGAAGCAAACCTGTCACCAGAGATCCCCAAACCTAACCCTTCTAGTGACATGTGAGGAATCAGTTTCATCTTTTCCTTTTTTTTAATTCATTATACATATTTTAAATGAAGATCTGCACTTTTTTTGCTTTTCACATTATAAATTTCATTACAATGATTTTTCTTGCAATTGTCCTTTAGGCAGGTACGAAAAGACTTTATTACAGCCAAATACACGGAGAAGCGCTTCGCTCAGAAGAAGTATGCGGATAACACAGCCCGGTTACATGCACTGTGTGATGCGGTGAGGTCCCGGGACATCTTCTCTCTGATCCAGGTGTATTCTGAAGGAGTGGACCTGATGGAGACCATTCAGCAAACTAACCAACATGTAAGTTGTAACACCACCTGTTTAGCCTTATGTTTTGGTTCATTTAGTGAACGAAATACATATAGTATTTTTTTTAACAATGTAATATATGACAGGAACCGGGTGAAACAGCGCTACATCTTGCAGTACGAATGGTGGACCGGAACTCTCTCCATATTGTAGACTTCCTTGTACAGAACAGGTACTCCACTGATGCTAAAATAAGATTGTCCATGCTATTCAGACATTTGACATGTCTGTATGTGTACGTATTTGTGTATGCAGTGGGAATTTAGACAAGCAGACTTCCAAAGGAAGCACAGCGCTGCACTACTGCTGCTTGACTGACAACAGTGAATGTATGAAGCTGCTACTGCGGGGAAAAGCATCTGTCACCATTAGTAAGAGTTCATATTATTTGCTTTAACCACAGGAATTCAAACTACACACACACACACATGTTGGTATTTGTGGTTTATGTGGGCGTTTTTTTAGGCGTTTTTATACTTGTTTCTGTGAATTGTGGGGGCTTTCTATAGATATCTATTACTTTTATACTGACCAATTGATAATTTTCTATTCCCTAACCCTTGTAGAGAACCTGTTAGCTTTGTTACACTTTCAGATAAACATCATTTACTACCCCTGTGGGCAAAAAAATCAAATTTTACTGTCCTTGTGGGGACATATGGTCCCCACAGTGTGACATAAACAAGTACACACACACACACACACAAATTTAAAAAAATCTATAAATACCTTTTATTGAAAATAAGACATTGGTTTTTTTTATTTAAATAAAAAAATTGCAAAAAAATGAGCAAAATGCAAGTCATTTATTAGTAGTACTTGATATAAACCATGCATTTTTGGTCATGTCTGAAATAAAAAAGGGTAAAATAAATGTGTTTTTCTTGCAGCTAATGATGCAGGGGAGACTCCACTGGATCTGGCACAGCGTCTCAGACACGCAAAATGCGAGGAGCTGGTGGGTACATTTGTATCTTTAATGCCAGCAGAAATCCTGAAGTGCTGATTTTTGCTCTTTTCTTTTCTTGAGAGCAAGTTCTTGAGATTGTATTAATGCAAATTCCTCTCTGATATGTTCTTCCGTGCTGTGTGCGACAGCTGACTCAGGCACAAACAGGGAAGTTCAACGTCCATGTGCATGTGGAGTATGACTGGCGCCTGCATAACGATGACCTCGACGAGAGTGAGGATGAGATGGAAGACAAGGTTAACACTTTTTATCCAAAAATGCCACTTAATTCAGCAAGGATGCATTAAATTGATCACAAGTAACAGTGAAGACATTTACAATGTTACCAAAGATTCAAATAAATGTTTTTCTTTGTCAGCTTAAACACTGAGAGAATCTAAGCGGTATTGTAAACAATCATGCATATATTTTAAGTCTCATTCACTGTTCACTACATAGTAAAAGTCACTTACATAAAGAACAAATGTATTTGAACAAAGAGAATATTTAGCACTTAATACTGGTACCTTTTGGCTCATCCTTATGTCACTGACTTTGTGTTTCAGCCCATTCCCAACAGGCGTGAGGAGCGTCCAGTTAGCTGTATTATTCCAGGAACTGGCCCCATGATGCCCAACATGAGCGCTCTGGCACGGGACGTGGCTAATGTGGTCAATAACAAGCAAAGGGCTTTTATTCCTAGCATGATCTGCAATGAAACGTACGGCACCATGCTTGACGTTGGTTCACCACCTTTGGGTTTACCAGGGGTGCCGGGTATTCCACCACTTCGTACCTTAGGAAGGGGTAAGTATTCTAGAAGTATTTCTGAAAGCTTTCATCCTAAAATAGTTTGCTTACAAATGTACATTCATGTGATAAACATAGATATTGAACACATTTATGTGCACGTTGTCAGGGTGGAGTCCTCCATCGGAGATAGTTGGGAGACAGAGATCGTGCTCAGACCCTTCAAACCCTCAGAGTCCAGACAAAAACATTTCAGTATATGGTGAGTCTGACCTCAGTAGAGCCTTACACACATTTTTAGATAGATTATCATTCCTATGTCATATATTCTGAAAGGCTGCATTTATTTGATTGCTAAATGTTTATTATCAATGTTACATGTATTATCAATGGTAAATTAATATTGTGCTACCTAATATTTTTGTGGAAACCATGATCCATTTTTTCAGGATTTTTTGATGAACAGAAATTTCAAAATAACAACATTTTGAAATAGAAATAATTTACAACATTACAAATATCTGTACTATCGCTATTCATCAATTGAATGTATTATTGCTGAATAAAAGTGTTTCTTTAAATTAAATAAAAAACTTTTGAACATCAGTCAAGATGTTTTGTTGAACATTGTTGTTTCATAATGCTCTACTAGCTCTACTGGATGGTCAGCCAATTTAAACTACTACGAAACCGCATAAACCAAGCACCATGTTCAAAAAATCAAGCCGGTTTTTCTTGTAGGCATATGCATAACAGGTTTGGTCTCTCCTATAGTGCTCCCCCCTGCTCCGCCACCTCCACCTGCGGCCAAAAGACCTCCTCCTCCAGATCCAAAAGCGTCTCTTCCCCAAGTGCCTGCAGCTCCATCGGTACCCTCTGCACCCCCGGTTATACCACCCGCCCCAGCTCGACCAGCGCCCACAGTGCCTCCTGCTCCAGTGTTGCCCACGTCATTTTCATATAAACCTCCACCTCCTCCTATACCCCCACAGCCTCCTGTACCCCCACAGCCGAAAGCCCCTGCACCAAAACCAGTCAAATCCCCCACTAGGTAAAGGTGTCACCTTCCAGCTTCATTACAGTAGTAACAGATTATTAGATGCTGTGTTTTTATAGGTACTTCAGTTGTTGCTTTTGTAGCACTTTTAGCATTGGCTGCATTATATCAGCTGCACTGTTCTGTGTATTTCTCAGGGATCCTGTTGGCTCTTACAGTAAAGATGCAAATATAAATAAACCTCCGCCTACTGTCCCCCGACCAAGTGACAAAACAGGTGAATAGAGTTCTACATTATATATAAAAAAAAAAAAAAAAAAAAAAATATATATATATATATATATATATATATATATATATATATATATATATATATATATATATATATATATATATATATAATAATATAAAATATATTTTTAGGCTAAAATGAGCTTAAACTGTTATTTTTATTTAAAAAAAATTCTGCAGATTCTGGGCCGTCATCTGCCTCCGCACCAGTTCCTGTTCCTGCTCCCAAACCCAGGACAGCCCCACCTGTAAGTGACAGCCCTTTTTCCCCTCAAAAGTAACCTTCACTACCATTCAAAAGTTGTAAGAATGATGGTTTTTGAAAAAGGTATGCGTTTGCATACCAAGCAAAAAAACAAGTAATGACTGTAATTTTTTTCAGGATTCTTTAATGAATGCAAAGTTTAAAATAACTGCATCTGTTTGAAATAGGAACATTACATGTAAATGTCTTTTGCAATTTGCAACTGAGCAATTTAATACATACTTGTTAAAATGAAATACTAAATAAAAATATTAATTTATATCAATATTTAACATTCACTATTCAAAAATATTAATAAAAATGTACTTCATTTTAAATGTAATAAATTTGTGAAATTTCATTGCATTACATAATATCATACCAACTGGCAATCTGCAAATATTAAACAAAGCGTTGTTTTTCTTTCAAATAAATGTCACTTGATATTTTAATATATACATTACAGTTTTTTTTTCAATTGCTTGAACACAAAATCTTGTCACACTATTTTTGAAACCCGACACTCAAACACACACCAAGGCCTGGATTCATTAACAGGGCTTAGCCTAAGTCAGGATTAGGCCATGATTCAATTAGGAAGACTTACTGTAAATGATACCAACAGGAATCAATATTATGACAAAAGTGTTTGCAAATGCTTGCTTTTGTGATATTTTGAACATGAAATGTAAAGCATTTTGCATTCTGTCTGTCCAATTTTGGAATTCGTGTAAAGTTTTGAAAAAAAAGGCAGTTTTTAAAATGTAATCCTTTATTGTTATTTCAGTGGCAAATCTAAAACATGTGTACCGTTTCAGAAACAGAGACCTAAGAGAGTAAAGGCCCTATACAACTGTAAGGCTGATAACCCAGATGAACTGACCTTCTCTGAGGGAGAGGTGATAATAGTGGACGGAGAGGAGGACAAGGAGTGGTGGGTGAGTACACAGTCATGCTTTTTACACATCAGCTGACTGAATCATGCCAGATCTTGATGACTCTTTCGTGTGTCCTGCAGGTGGGACACATAGACGGGGAGCCCAACAGGAAGGGGGTTTTTCCTGTCTCGTTTGTTCACTTCATCACTGACTGATGCCATACATTGCCGTCTTAAGATCACAGGCTTTTTATGACAGAAACCTGAGAGCGCTGATTATTTAACTAGACGCCGTCCTTACGACTGGATGGTGGCTTATGGGACATTCACAAAACATAAGACCTCAGGAAATGGCTCACTTTAGCAATTATTCCAATTCCATGTGCAAATACCTCTAACTTTAATGCAGAGATGATGTGTGAACTGTGATGAGTGCTATGCTTTATACGGGGACCATTTTTTTATAAACTGTCATATTTTCGGATCCTTACTCTCATCCCTATAGAGCTTTTTATCTATATCAGTTGCAGAGCAACTCGGAGTTCTGTTACCGAACAAGCCATTAAACTCTGTACATTTATAAGACTACTTTTATTTTCTGCACTAGAAATATTTTTTTTAGAAAAATAACTGACAGAATATTAAAGTAGTTGCTCAACAGTTCTCAGCACTGTTGCACATTTTAATAGTTATACTACAGTTGAAAAGTTTGGGGTAAGATTTTTTTTTTAGATTTAAAAGAAATATTTTATGCTCAACACCAATACTGTCAAATATTATTACAATTTAAAACGACTATTTTGTTATATTTCAAAATGCAACTTATTTCTATGACTGCATTACTTTAACTTTCGGTGTCACATGATCCTTCAGAAATCATTCTAACAGGCTGATTTGGTGTTTTAAGAAACATTTCTGAATACTATTAATGTATTCAGCTGCACAGCTTAATATTTTAATGGAAATCATGATTTATTTTCTCACGATTCCTTGATGAATAGAAAGTTCAAAGTTTAGTTTTTGCACCAACATTGTAAATGACGTTCTGACGCTTTTGATTAATCTAACACGTCCTTGTTAAATAAAAGTATTTATTTCCTTCCAAAAAGAACAAAAAAAATCTCAAACTTTTAAACTGTAGCATACATACATCTTGCCATACTGAGACACGGTCCAAGGTCCATCTTTGACCACCACGAATTTTATTCATTTCATTAATTTACAGCATAGTCAGATGGTCCAACAACAACAAAAAAATCATCCTTTTTTTAAAAGACAACCTTCAAGTTTCCTCATAACGGTTATAGAAAAAAAAATACCTTAAACTGTTCAAAATCCGTATATTTACAAATCAAAAATCTCCACATGATGTCTTTAACTCCAGCAGAGTGAATATATGCACAGTGGTCTCTCCAAAAAGTCTTTTAAGATGGGCTGGTTTGTTTTAAAGAAGCAAAGGCTCTTCTTTAAGGTCCTTAAGCGCTCTGTACAGCTGCTACAGTATTTGAAACATCTGCAAAAACAAACAGGAAAAAATGTTCAGCAAATCATTTTCCAGCCCTATCCACTGCAATATCAATAACTTCAGGAACTGAACAATTATTGTGTTTATAGAGGTCCACAGGTGCCGGATCTTCATCCACTGGAGTGAATCTCTTAGTCCTCCGCAGTGTGGCTGCATCGGAGTAGTTGTTCCACTGGAATGAGGTCGGTACCGCCTCTTTCTTCAGCAAGCGGCGCCCTTTAGGATTCGACGGCTCTTTCACATCTTCTCTCATAAATGACGACTGCAGACTCTCGTGTGGGAAGTGATGATTAAGTCCTTGCGTCGAATGTTGCATATCCACTTTTTGCGTCTTTCTTCGTCAGTGGGGAAAGAGTGAAAGCTCAGCACAGAGTTGAACTTTGAGGAAGCCGAACACATTGGGACGCAACAATGCTCGGCTGCACTACTGTCTTCTCGCCGTTGAAATTTAAACTTTCTGGATTCCTTTACTACAATGAGATATTGGGTATATTTGTGACGGTTCTTTATACTTTAGCTTTATACTTCAAAAATGAATCATCGTTATATGGGAGATACGCAGGCCGCACCTTGTGCATGTGTGGTTCTCAAATGTTGGATATCTCAAATATCTCTACAAAGCGCAGAAATGTATTTGTTGACTGGACATTTTTGTTCTTTAACAGCTAATAGCATTTAAATGTTTGAGGTTTTTGAAAGTCGCTTTTGCTCGATTAGTAAAAACAGTGTTACTGTGAAATGTAATTATTAAAATTCCATTTTAAAATATTAAACATATATTCCTGTGACAGCAAAGCTGTACTTTCAGCAGAATGATCCTTCAGAAATCGTTCTAATATAATTATTAGCTGAACAGCTTTTATTTTCAAATAAAAACCTTTTGTAACATTATGAGTATCTTTACTGTCAATTTTAAGTCATTTACTGTATTTCTTTAGAAAATGTAAATCTTGTTGAAGACTCAACTTAAATGATATTGGTCAAAATGCAAGTGCTGTATACGGCTAACCTGATATTAAAGGTTGTGTGTGTATCCGGCTCTCGTCTAGTGTTAGAAAGCAGGCAGGTTTGACAGGCTTTGATTCTGTGTTAGATGGATCCACAGCTTCACTCGGGCCCTCAGTCTCACAGGTGAGTATGTGGATGGGCCCCCGGCAGCCTTTCAAGTGGATCTGGATAGATTCCTAGAGCAGGACGTAAATATAAATTCATATTACTTCCAGCTATCAGATGAGTGTCTTATCATCATTATTCAAACTAGGGACGGGCAAGATAACCAAAAATAATTCCAAATGTCCTTTCCTTGTTGTCCTTTCACATTAAAATCCACCTGCATATTTGTTTAGAAGGGTTTTTGGCTTAGAAACCGCTTGATCTGTGCATATTTTTCAATCAAATCAAACCATTTTTGCACCGAAGAAGTCAATGTAATTGATAGAAGACTTGTATTAATCCAGAAGCAGCAGTTTAGAGTTAAACTTTAAGATAGATTTGTTTATTACAAACATGCAGCTTTTCATTTCACGGGCCATTAATCAATAGACTGAAGTCATGTGGATTACTGTGATGTTTTTATCAGCCTTTTGGACTCTTATTCTGACGGCAGCCATTCACTACAGAGGATCCACTGGCGAGCAAGTGATTAAGTGATTTAATTTTTCCAAATCTGCTCTGATTGACAAACAAGCTTACTTCTTGAATTGCCCAAGTGGGAGTTTTTTGGAATCACAACAGACGATATAATAAAGGCTTCTAATATTAGCTTCTGTCGTTTCAAGACCTCATGGATCCAATATATATACACTGTCAAAACCACCCAGCCCTAAATTACATTTTACACTGACACCTAAGGCTCGAAGCCATTCAGCATATCTCGCACACTTACTTCAGTGGGAGTGGGCACCTCTAGCTTGGTCTCTTCAGGGGCCCTGATGGCTATTATTGTCTGGTCTTTGAAAACACCGATCTGACAGATGTCCTCGTATGTCACATAAGCTGAGGTACAACAGCAGTTAAGACCAAAACAGCTGAAAAAACTTCTAGAACATTTGGTAGAAATACTATCGCAGAAATACGAGAGGATATTCAGCATTGTCTTTGAGGTCAGTCAGGGCGAAGAGCTGTTGGGCGCAGTCTTTGATTAGCCAGTCGAGGGCCTCCTCCGTTGACTTCAGATGAAGCAGGTCAGCTTTCGTCTTGGCGCTCCACTGGTTTCCCAAGCTGTTGTTTTGTAATGGATTCCTTAAGCACACACACACACACACAGGAAAATCATTGTGAAAATAAGACCTCTAGGCTACTGTATTTCAATGGACAAATTTCACTTGTTGTGGAAATGTGGAAGTAACATTCGGCCTACACTTACATCCACTGGATCTTGTTTTTGGATGTTTTTTTGATTAGCTGGATGCCGGCTAGCACACTGGTGATGTCATACACCCGCCTCTTTCGTGTGCCCAGTTTTCGAGTAACCTCATTGAGGTCAAGGACTCCATTCGGTGCAGAGTTAAGCAGCTGCATGAAGCGTTTGGTCAGTCGTCCAAGAGCAACATCAGAGCGATTCAGAACTGGAATGAAAATTGAGGGCTTTTTTTTAAACCTTTGGTCGAAGTACATTCAAATTCTGCGCAGCATGAGAAAGAAAATGAATTTAAAACTTTTGAGAACATCCCATACCTTGACTGGTGGATGCCCCTGTTGCTTGATTCATATTGTTAATGTTGGCACAGCTAATTGAACTAAAAGAAAGCACATTATATATTGAATGGGGAAAATAAGCAATATTGTTTATATTCCTTTTTTGTAGCAGTTAATTAATGTAGTGCTACCTTCCAGTGAGACACTGTTCTTGTACTTGACTATTCACGCTATGTGAACCATCATCTGCAAGACTGTGGTCTTCATCAGCATCTTCCTCAAAATCCTCAAACTCCACATCATAAAGATCATCTTCTGCAGCAACACCACCCTTTAAGAGAAAATTACAAATATCACTTGATAATGCATAGAGTTATTAAACTATTTGAACACACGTATTATGCTTCTAATGCAATATTTTCAAGAATTTTATTTCTGTTCGCTGAGTAAAAATGTAAGGTTAATATGGAGCTTAGAAAGTAATAAAGGCCAAATAAAAGCTATAAAAAGGTAATGTTGCTAATGTAAAAAATAAGGTAAGGTTGTTAATCTCGACCAAATATTGCTCTATCCAAACCTCATTTATTATTTTTACTTTTTCCCCCCTAATATAATAACGAGTGATATATATATATATATATATATATATATATACTCTGCCAACCTCCAGCACTGGGACCGAGTGCTCTTCCACTTCATCACAGGAGCTCCAGCCGGAGACGGGTCCCTCTAATGGGGGCATAACAGGGATGGCGTCCTCGCTGATGCCGTTCGGCGTAATGTGATGGCTCAGGAAATGATCCTCGCATATCTGATGCTGATCTGTGATTTCGCGCTCAGCCTCCCGTAAAGCGTCCAGCCACACTTTCACTCGGGCCTTGTCGCTGGGGAAACTGAAAAACCTCTTGCGCGGACGGCTCGATTGCTCTTCCGGTCTGAGATCAGTGTGGTTTATGCATCCTTGGACCACACACTTCACCATCGTCGCGACACGCCGCCAGATTGTTTCGCTACATTCAATCAGATCAACGTGCATGTGCAATGTTTACACACATCGAGAGGAAACGCAAAACACGACGTCACGTGATCTCTCCTGACCAATCAAATTATTTGATTTTCTGCTTCGGATAAGCGCACCTAGTGACATCTAGTGCAATGGAGAAGTACTATCATTTTATACTACGCTGCATCATTTTAACGTCTGCATTGTCTTGTTTTCGGTTTATGTAGATGTATTAATATTTGATATAGCATGTGCCAACAATTCATAAAATAACGGCCATTTTGCATATTTCAGGAACTGAGGGAGCGGGTGGTGTCGTAAAGCAGCTTTTAATTTTTTCTTTTATTAGAAACAGATGCAGCAGAATGACACTATATCACATGACAGGGAGCAAGACAATAGTGTACCTTTTGAACAGACATATCGTTGTAAAGAGAACAGCAAAATCGTTCATTAAAACAAATCAACCATTCAGAGCGGATCATTAAAAGGAAACAAAATGAGGAAGTTAATTAAAAGGAAGGTTTCCAAAGTTTCACGGAAATGAGTTGGACTTCCCATTAAAGCGAAGTCTGGCACTCTTAAGAACGGTCTGCCTTTTAGCCAATCAGATCGGCCGAACGCCAAGTTGCGTAATTAATATTCATGAGCAAGGCCTTCGCTGTAGTAGGATTTGTGAATGCGTTTGGCGGACTGTGGGGTGTTGTACTGCCGTTTTTTACCAGCAGTGGACAGCAGCAAGCAGCAACAGTCTCTCCAGAGGTGGATGTGGATGTGTGTGGGATTGAATCAGGGCGAACTGGGCTGCCACTGTCATAGAGAACAGCACAGAACTAATACAATAGCGAAACATGGCTACTGAGACGATATCAGCCTGCACCGGATCCGACTTACTACAGCCAATAAGCGAGATAACCAACCTTCCGTTAGATCAGGTACATTTCTGTTATTTGTATTTTGTGAATTGAGCACCGGAGGCACAAAAACCCTCATCACAGCTTTCATTGGCATCCAGGTCCTTCTACAAATCCTTTACAGGCTGTGCACGAAAACATTTGGTAAGGACAATGAAAACGCTGGAATTTTAACGTTTCCTCTCGAAATTCGTGACGTCTTCCTGAGCAATCGCATATTTCCGTCGGATAGAGTTGATGGTGTGCTCGTGAAATGTGTCATTTGCGTGATGAAATGGATGGTGGGCTGCTCGAGGATTTGCAAATGTGAACATTAGCGAATTTAATTTATATACAGCCCAGATTAATGTAGGCGGAGATCGTACGATACCGGGGAGAAAATACACTAACCTTAGTCAGTGTCGGGCACTTTTTTGGGGGAAACGTCACGATGTCGTGCTACCCAAGGGAGTCTTTTTTTTTTTTTTTTTTTTAATGGTTATCGGTTGTTTATGCTTAAAGTTAGCACACATATATCGCACTGGAAAATGTTTACAAACGGGATGCTGCCCATAGCCTGGTGAGTTGTCTGTGTAGACAGCATTTTTGGATGACCATGAAATGCTGTCTAGATAGGCAGCTCACTAGATTTGGAGATACGGCTATGCCTGTGTTTGTACCACAGAGATTGGCAGCTTTGGTAATTGCCTTGTTTTGAATCTGTGTTCTCTAAAAGACATTGACAAACTATAACAGAATTCAGTGAAATGGCATTGCGCGGTGTGGTTTTGACCAGGAAACGCTGAAGCGATTTTAACAGGACGTTTTGAGTGTTGCACTTTTTTTTGTGTTGATGAATATCATATTAAAACATTTCCGGTGAATTAAAAATTAGTTGTCATGATAAATGGGGGGAAAAAATCTATTAGGCCTACATTGCAAGCATTTACAGCCGAATGGTAATTTTAGACGTATACATTTATTGATTTGTAAATAGGTTGTACCTGTATTATATGAGATGGCAAAGAAACCAACAACCGTGACCTAAGGTCAAGAGACAGAGGCTTATGGGATTGTACATCATATTATGAAGATAGACGCTGATGGCACTGATTAGCTTTTCTCACTGAAATATCTCAGACAGAGTGGTAACTGATAGATGTTAATTTGGGATTTTTGTTTAAAAGCATTGTAACCTTTGGTTAAAACCTTTTAGATTTTATTGAAGGATGGACACCGGAAGCCATAGTTTTATGCAATATCTCGCTTTGAAAAAAACGGCTTTTGTGGTCATTATGTGGATTGTTGAGACACTGGTTTTATGAAACCATACACCAAAATGAGCAAGAGTGGTGATTTATTATATTTATTTATGTAAGCTTCTATATTGATTTAGTACTGAGAGGATTTTAGTAAAGGCATTTGAATAAATGGAGGTGTCTGTGCATTTATTTTTACTGTAAACCAATGCAAACATTCTGGGCAGAAGTCTGGGGTCAGTGGGATTTTGAAAAGTTTTCTCTTGTGTACACAAATGCTCTTATGGTTTTTAGCAGCCATTACTCTTCAGTGTCACATGACTCTTGAAAAATAATTCTAATTTCCAGATTTGGTGCTCGAAAATAATAGAAATTATTATCATCACTGCTGCAAACAGTTTTTGTGGAAACCATGATTGCGTCTTGTTGAAAAAAAGTACCAATTTTTTTCTTTTTGAAGAAAAATCGCCTCGACCCCAAACTATGGAATGGTAGCTTATATAGACACTTTAGTTGTATGTTTCGTAGAAAAGTTAGCTCCTCTAAGGTAACTCTAAAGTGAGAACAGACTGTAATGTGAGCAGTACTCGGCTAGCATTGCTCTCCCTCTGCCAGACACTGGACTCCTGTTACACTTGGGCCTAAAAGAGAGAAAGTCTCTAATGCCTTTTGTCTCTTGTGCAGTTTGTGGTAAGTTTGGATCAGACGGTTTCCCTCGTTCCCTCTACAACAGGATGTCTTGTTGTGTTCTGTTTTGTACACATTACAGCCGCGTTCATCAAACGATAGCACATTTTATCAATGTTGTTCTGAGGTCAGAGCAGGTCATCAGCCTCAGGGCTTTTAATATTCACATCAAGAACCTGCCATTTCAATGCCGTATGTGGTTGGGTCAAGAGGTCAAAGCCTTAAGCAAAAATCTCATCAGTAGAGTTTTGTGACCTTTGGTTACCGAACCGACTGTTTTATAATATTAATAATAGTTAATAATAATTATTATAATAATAATTATTATTATTATTATTTTTGCTACTACTACTAACTTGACCACTAAATATAAATGTGGTGAACTTTACATATTAATATGTAAAGTAATATGTAAAGTGTATTCTAGGGTTGTGATCAGATGTACCGGCCAATATCCATCCCACCTTTTGTTAAACACACACACACACACACACACACACACACACATACATATGCATATATATATATATATATATAAATACGGATATAGATATGGATATTGGCCATTACAGATAACAAAAATAACAAATATGTATTTATTATTTTTTTAAAATGTCTATATTGTTTTTCATTTATAAGCTAAAATATAGCTTTTGAAACTACAGATTTAATTTTTGGCATGTTATATTTTTTCATAACATGAGAATAATTCTAGTCATTGTCCAACATTTTCATAAAAGTGCATTCCTGCTACATTTAGTGATCAGTTCAATTATAGCATGTCATATTATTTTATTTTTAGGGTAATATTCAGCAATCAATCAATTTATTGCATTTAAAAGCTTTTTTTATTTATTTATTTTTTTAAAGCAAGATGACATGGATATTTGTATCTACCAGTTTTGATTATATGCCATGACATCAAAATGATTGTTCGTATTGGCCAGAATTTCCATATCGGTGCATCCCTGGTGTATTGAGTTCTCAGGGAACACGGATGGATTTCTGAGACCTTTAGTGAATCAAGGAGTAGCGTGTTAACATTTTATGCTCTGCTTAACCATTTGACTCTGAGAGGTGTTGGTTTCTTGGGCTGAATGAACACGTGAAGTAGGCGTCTTTTCTTATCTAACAATGCCACAATAACTGACTTTTGCTTAACAAAGACCCCATGCCTCATTAATGCAAATAGCACCCGTGTGTATTGTTGTGCGGGACTCCAAATTCATTAGTCAGCTCTTATGTACCTGAACCTTCGCCGGTTTGATTGAGTTTAAGGCTTACTCTAATAAATCAAATGAAGTGCTGAACTCAGGGCATTCGCTCACTACATGTGCATCTACATGGCAACTAAAAACTTAAGTAAAACTAGTAGTTTTGAGCCCTGATCGTCTGGTCTCCCACTGGAAGAGGAAGCCTCAGTGCTCTTTGCTAATTGCTCAAATAGAAAACATTATTCTCATGGTATCTCTGATGGAAACAACGGAGTGTAATAGTTGATTTAAATGAGTGAGCCGATTTAGAGGTTGATTTTGTTGTCATTTACATGTAGTTGAGAAAACAATAGGCTAGTTCACACTCCAAAAAATAATCTCAAACTCATTCTGGATGTTTAGGATGTTCTACTCAGTAAGTCATAGGTTTCATTGGTCCCTAAACTGGCATGATGCTCACTTAATTTGTGAACTGCTTGATCATTTTTCTTTATTGAGTAATGTGGAGCAGTGGGCTCTCTGAGTCTCTCGGAAGATGCAGATTAATTTAGCTGGTCTCCAGGGGATAGGAATGCTTGCGTGAAAGTGTTTTTGAGACTGCAGTTAACTCTGTAACTCAGCATTTTCTCTCATGTGCTGGAGAAAAACAAATCCTCACGTTGCCACATTGCTATTTTGTGGATTACATAACAAACAAGGCCTATCCAAGAATTATGTGTGCAGCCAAAGGTTGACCATATAAATCTTTTAACTAATAGACATCGGAAAAACATTTAAAATACCTTAAAATCAAAATACATGTACAGAGAGTGATTTATTCTAAAGGTCTTTTTGTGAAAAGTTACACATTTTAAAAATCAGGCATTTACATGTGATGCATTCTTGCCTTTTAAACAGCAGATGGAGCACAACAGTTTTCAAAAGTGAAATCATTTTTAATAGCTAATAAAAATTACTACTTTACTTTTTTTCTGAATCCATATCAGTTGATATTGATACTTTATTTATTATGATTTATTTCATTATGTGCATTTTAATTGATTTAAACTGAATCTGTTGTTTATCACTTATTAGCATAACACCAAAATGCTTGTTTTATCATTCTGCATCTTTGATCTTTTTTTTTTATCTTAAAGTATTTTGTGAAATGTTGTTGCATGAATCACTTTCTCTGAAAGTTTTTTTTTTGTGGCCAATCCTGTGGCATGAAGAGCTCTGTAGAATCCATGTAAATGTAATAAAAAGATCTTTGGATCTATAACTGATGCTAAGTGCAAGCAAGGATAACTGATATCCATTCCACTCCAACTCAAGTCCATTTCTAAGATAAATTAACCAATTTTTGCCTTTGCATACCAAAGACAAAAGCACATTCAATCTTAATATCCATCATGTGTTGCTTTTGAAGCTCTTATTGGAGTGGTCCGTCTCCTCCAGATTTCACTGTAGCGTCAAGGGCTTAGTGTTATGTAATGGTTATCCTTACCTGCTCATTTGACGGTAGCATGAGTGCACCATGTGCATTAGCAGCACCAATAAATAATTGAGTATCTAATGCACTGTTTGGTTGGAGCACTTAGTGCTCAAGAGCGATTTAATCATCAGCTAACTGCTTGTCGTGTAATTCCAATGCCATAGCCAAGGTCAGGCATTTGGTTAGAGAGATTAATGGGTTAAGTGTTGTAGAGCTTACCCCTACCACAAATGCTTCTTGCTTAAATGTTATGATGGACCCTCATGGCTATGAAGCAGGATTGATAAAAGGTTTGATTTCAGATGTTTGATCTGTGATTGGCTGCTTGGAAGGACAGTGGGAGTATGAAATTACATTTTGAAAGCATGCAGAGAAAATGCAGATGCTCTGTTGATGTATTTGGAAGTATGCATTAATAACATTTTGATCGAAGAGTGAATAAACTATTTGTCAACCAATAGACTGTTAATGGCATTATTATCAGCCAGTGTTTGGCATTTTCTAATTGTCACCATTAGCCCATAAGTTTTTCAAAAACTGTTGGAAGTATGACTTTTATTTTGACGGCACTAAATATTTGAAATGAGTGTTATTTGGAATATGATTTTTATTGTGGATAGACTTTGAGTGCACTGTTGGTTAAGTGTATGTTTTTCCTCACTCTAAAAATATTAGAATAGGATTGCAGAATCAAGCAAGAAGTTGCCACTTGTTTATTTGACATATTTTAAACAATTTAATAAATGTGTTTATTTATTTAGTTTTAAGGTAATTTCTGTTGTGTGCTAAATGATGCTCAAAATGTAGGTATTGGAAGTTAAACTAGATGAATGTGATCAACAGTCCTAAGAGGGTGAATGTTCCTGCTCTACATCACATTATGTCCCATGAAGAATGAAAATGTAATTGGGTTTCGGTTGTATCTCACTGCAAGAGATATGAAAAAGGTTACTTTGCTTTGATCTCCATAGAAGTGCTCGGAGTGGAAAGCAAATCAATCAGGCCAAGCGTGTGGCCAGTGACAGCTGAAAAGACTGATGACTGCAGCAGGCAGCTTTCATTCCGCACCTCAGTGTCCTCTTTTATTTTTAGGAGGACCGTGTCCTAGCAACAGGCTTCTCAAGGATTGCCACAAAAAGCCGATGCACTTCACGCTAAAGCGTGTCATCTTTGCGCCTCTAGCGATACCAAAAGAAACTGCAAAAATGGTGATTGTTCTTAAACAGGTTTCCCTTTTGCTTGTTGGTCGGCCAATCATATTGTCTGAACTAAATTGCTTTAACTGAACCAATAATTCTTCATTATTATAATCAACATCGCTCATCATAGAGGCCATACTTAACATGGAACACCATAAATGTACCATAGCTCAAATGTGCAAAGCTCAGTTGAATGTAGCTGAATGAAGAATGAAATTAATAAAATAAATTTACTGAATAATATGAAATGCGAATGTTTTTAAATGTGTGGGCAACCAGCCCGAGGTGGCTAATTCATACGACCTCACTCACTTGATATTAATATTGACCCTAGTTACTCAATCGGTACGTCCCTGTAGACTTTTTTTTTTCTCAAGTATTGCCCGTTTGTAAAAAAAGCAATAACAATAGATTCTGAAATTACTCTATATTCCTGCTAACATCACTTAAGTACTTTTGACATCCCCAGTTCTCTTATTCATTCTCTTGTTCAATCTTCATTTCATTTGTCCTGACAATTGGCACATTTAGCATCTCAGCAGTGACATTTACCCCCTGATGAAGTGTAGAGGCCTTTCGCTTTTCCTGAGTCAGCTGACCTTGATGAATCTCCAGGATATTTCTAGCCAAGCCCAAGCGCAATCTTCTGCCTCTGAGTCATACACGCAGAAGGAAATCAGATTCATCTGCTGCTTATCAGAATTTGTAGCTTTGGCAGATTCTTGGGTGTGTTTTTGTCTCCAGCGGGGTGCAGACAGCTTTAGCCTGTGCTCTGAGGTGATGAGGACCTCTGCTCAGGTTCGTCTGCGGTGACACTGGAGATCAGGCACCAGGTAACCTGGACGTAAAGGAGACTAGGAATGTAATGAGACGCATCAAGGATCATTAATTAAAGAAGCTAGAGAGAGACCGAATGAAAGAGAGGTCCACCTTTTCAGGCTAGCTTGCTTCATGGGAAGAGTAACACGTCAAACCCAGAGTAGTACAGACGTGCTGAGTTATTGATGAAGTTGAGCAGGTTCAAGGGCGTTATTTGAGTTCCTCATGGATAATACACTTTAGGCATTCGTCATACTTTGACAATGTTATGAGACACAGAGATAGTAGTTTTTTTTTGTTGCTGTTTAATCTGTGTTTGAAAACATTTATCCTTTGAAAACTTACATTTATGATAATGTAATACAAAATAAAACTAAATTAAAGCAAGAAATGTATTTGTCTTTAGCGTTATTGGAGTCAATATTAAAGTTAATTCTAAAACTAACTAAAATAATTAATGAACCAGATTGTTTTGTTTTATTTTGTATAATCTTTTTATAAATTATGTGTTTGTGTCACAAAAAGCATCTGCTTTAAATAGATGTAACTTGGCCTGTTTTTTTAAGAGATTTTCTTTTCCAGTGTCTTTCTTTTACAACTAGCTGTTAAGACATAGCTTGTGAACATTTTTAATGTTCTTCTGTAAAAATGTCTGCGTGAGCCCCTCTTTCCTCTCCTCTCTCCTTGACTGCCCTTAACATCGAGCGCTTATAAGAGCATGCATTATAATCTGTATTGATATATTGAATTGGTGTCATCTTTCAGGGCACCTTTCTTCAGAATTTCTGAAAGTCTGAATCTAAGCAGGATGTGCTCTGTTTACTGGGTGCTGAGAATCAGAAAGCAATCTGACACTTCAAAGTGAAGTTAGGTTGAGCTTTTGGAGGAGCTAACTATTTTAAGAATCATTAGTATGATTTATCCTATGACAGTGCAGCTAAAGTGCTTTTGTGTGACTTGTGGCTTTGTGGTGAAATATTTGGCACTGTGACTGTAGCTCAAGACTGTTATACTGTCTTGTTTGTGAAGATATTACGGGGCTTTTTCTTTATATGGCACATTTATGACCTTTTTAGCTGTGTGATTTTTTTTCTATAACTAACTAACTAACTGGCCTTTTAGTGTATTGTGTGTGTGTGTGTGTGTGTGTGTGTGTGTGTTTGCTGCAAGTGTGACAGATGGACAGAAATGACTGAGAAAGCAACAGGAAGTCTGCAAAGAAAGTGACAGAAGCTGGCGAACAAGCCTCTGTCAAAACCGACTGATAATCTTTCATCTGTCAAAGATCATTTATGTTGTGTCTGAGACATAATGTAAGACTTCATAATTATAACTAAGTCAATTTCTTACCAGCATTATTCGGTCTCAGCATCAAACGGTGTGCTTGCCGTTATGGACAGTTGGGGTTAAGTGTGTCAGTACTTAAAAAGTAGTACACCTAATTCAAATGACATGATTTCAGTTCATGTTTTTGTTACAGCCAAGCTCAGGTAATCTCAGAGACGTTGCTTTCTTATACTATTATGGTCCCGTCGTCTGTCGTTTAGCATTATTTTTGATTCATATTGATTACTTGCTTCTAGAGATGTTTTTGGTGAGTTTACAATGCAGCACACACAGTATGTAGTACTAGCAAGTTACAGCATGCTGCCAAGAAACTCCAATAATCCCCTTTGTCTGGTCTGCAGACCACGCTGGGTCACTTGACAGATGTACTGGATGTCGCAAAAACAAGTGGTGTCCATGTTGTGGTGGATTTATTAACTACTTTTCTACAGGCATTGAACGCAGATGTAGTTGATGAGGACAGAAATACAGTTTATTGTGTGGTGTGTGAATTCCGTCTTTGTTTGCAGTTAACAAAATACTAACAAAAGCTAAATACTAATAAAAAAATCCTTTTTTTTTTTTTTTTTTTTTACTTTTTAATTCAATCTTAATTTTGGTTTTATGTAGAGCTATTTTATTATGTAATATTATCATATTGTTATAATGTTTTGAATATGTATTTTTTTAAAATGCCATTTTAGTTATCAGCTTTTCATTCCTTTTTATTGTATTCCTGATGGTTATGGCCCTGTTAATATTGTTGGCAGATTCAGTTTTGTTTTGATGACCACCATTGATTGTTTCAGCATATTAAAAGTGTGCTACACGTGCCAAAAAATGAGCTATTCTGCAGATTGTTATATGTATAAAACCTAGCAATAAAGCAAAGATTTTTTGAATTTGGTTGAAGATATCTGTCTTCAGATAAAATTTCACAGCTGTTTCCTATCAAGACAGAACTCCCAGTCTCATGCTGTGTATGTCTTTGGCTTTCATGAGAAGCATGTCAGTGTGAAGCTCAAGGCATTGTCTTTTAAGTAGGTCACAAAGCTTGCAGGGTCCTGAAATACTGCAGGAACCTCACAGAGTCCTGCCAACCTTCTGACGTTCTCCTGGAACAGTGTTGAATCGCTGTTCTCTGACCCTGTTAGTCATGGTTTGTTTTGATTTTGAGTGCTTATTATTTCTTCTAAATTCCATTTGTCTTTAAATAATAAAAATTCACACCTGGGGAAAATGACATGATTCCAGTGTCAAACGCTGTAGTTTTACTATACACGTTGAATTCAGTGAATAATAATGTACTGTAATGTTATGATAATGTACTGTATTTGGACCAATGGGATTTCAGAGTGGGCTGGTCTACCAAATGACAACAAAATGCTTTTCACTTTATTGTGTTGTGCTTAGTATGGGAATTTTATGGAATTTTCTAGTTGATTACTGTAAGACATACAAATGAGTAACTGATTATAGGGTGTAATGAACTCTCAGTTCATAAAATATGAATTTGTTTCTTCACCAGAACAGTTTTGGAGAAATTTAGCATTATAGGACTTTCTCGCCAATGGATTCTCAGCAAGAGAATGGATGCCGTCAGAATAAGGGTCGATTTGACTGATTAGAAACATCACAATCCACACGGCTTGTGAAAAGCTACATCTCGAATGGCCTAAATTGTAGCAAAGTTTAATTTTTGGGAGAGCTGTTCATTTAAAACCTGTATGACATGTACATAATTGTAAAATTATATTTTGTTTCATTCACAAATAATGATTTTGAAAGGGCTGACTTGCTGACTTTTTTATTTTCAAAAGGTTTAATTAGCAATTGAAATATCTAAAAAGATATATTTTAATGTAATTTAAATGCATTTAAATAAAATATATATATACATATATAAAGTAATAATCAGAAGTGACATAGAAATGTATAAATATCTAGATATCAGCTTTTCGGTCATGATGACATAAGTTCAGTTGATGATCAGTTGCGTTTTTTTGTTCGTTCTTTGTTTTTAGGTGAACTTTGTAGTATGCCAGCTCTGCGCCCTGCTCACGGCCGTGTGGTTCAGGCTCTATCTGCACCCCAGCAAGACCAGTCCTTTTGTGCGGCATGTGGTGGCCACACTGCTGGGCGTCTACTTTGCGCTCTTCTGCTTCGGCTGGTGAGTATTCGCCTGCTGTCCATACCAACGCATCCCTCTCTGTGTGTCCGCACTGAAACAGAAACCTGTTTTTGCTTGTACTCCCCGCTGCTGGACTGCAGGATTTGTGCTGGTGTGACATTCCTGAAAGATACAACAGACGCCAATCAATAGAAAACGTAGCAGTCTGTGAAACAAAAGATATTTGATACAGAATAAACAAACGGGTTTATAGCACAATAAAAAGAGCTGAAGCTGACGTCTGTAGTACACTGTCAAGTATCAAATTATGTGGTGTGTTTCGGTTGTAAATGCACCTGTATGACTCCCTCAGCTCAGTGCAACAGTGTATGGACCATTTTTTTGAGCCTTTGCTCGGAAAGTCTTCTCTGAAATAAGCATTGCAACATTTGATTCGATGTAAAAAATGGTAAACAGAACAACAAATCTAGTTGAGTAGTGGGTCCCCTTTTCAGACTATCAGTTTATTTAATATATGTTTGCTATTTACAATAATGAAACATGTTTTATTTATTCAAAATAATGTTTGTAAGCATGATATTTTTAAAAGAAGGTTTATATAATGCTTGGCTTTTTTCCCCACAATATTGCGTATTCAGAAATCCTTATATTCTCTCATTCAGATCCTTATATTATTGTTTTGTTTAATCATAAATGACATAAAAAATATATAATAATAATAAGTATAATGATATGCGATTATAAGATTCGATTTTCCAGTTCCAGTATACTTTACAAAAACATTTGCGGGAAACAGCTGGTGTTTTAATTTTATTAAGAATGTAACGTTAGAAAAGTCTTGTCGATGCTAACGTAGTTTTATAAATATTAATGTCTGTGTTGTGACTGTCAGCACACACAAGCTCGCATAGATGTATCGGTGGCGACTAAAATCCAGAACTCATTAACATCTCATTTAATAAGACAAACAGATCAATAGGCCACACTCGTGATAATAAACGACAGATAAATGTCTGGCTTCTAATTAGTGGCATCTTTTCAAACTCATATTGTCTCCGTTTGTGCGTGTGTGCGTTTTAAGTGTGGCTTACAGATAAGCTTACATCAAGTTTCTTTTCTTTGAGACCGAAATCTCAAAAACGTAAAAAAATATAGATTTTCTTCTTCAGCTGTTTTTATGCTGATCCAGATTATGTGCATTTACATTTAGTCTTTACCTCTATCAGAAAGACTAAAAACTGTTCTGCAAGGTGCCATATTCATGAGTTAGAGTTCTCCCTTTCATGTGTCAATCAATACTTATTAATTATTATCAGTAAATACTAATATTAGTATAGTTTCTTCTTGTAGGCAAAAATGTGCTGTATTAATAGAAACGACATTTCTGTTCCCTTCTTAGGTATGCTCTTCATTTCCTGCTCCAGAGTGGCATTACTTATGGAATAATGATTCTGACCGGAGTCGAGCACATGCACAAGTGAGTTCATAGTTTCAGAACCATAACAATATTGAAATGTGCTCAAAAGTACTTTAAAGTTGTTGTTTTTTCCCTCTTTTGCAGCATTAAAGACAACATTTAAAATGACCTCAAAACTTATAATACAGTTTCACTAGGAAATGCGTAACAGCACAGGAGTATCTCTGCTTGTGAACACAATTACGTTACTTTAAATTCAGACATAAGCGAATCCTTCATGGCCTTTTCATTGTTGAGGTGAACCGAGGTCCGTGCTGATAGAAGTCGTCCCTTCTCTTCCGATGAAAGAGCTGAAAACTGACCCAGAGATAATTATAATGAGAAAGAGATCATTCTCTTCACTCGCTGACCATCAGTCACTGTACTCCTCACGGGTGTAATAAAATCTTCTATTATTTCCCCTCTGCCGTCTCCTGCCAGCTGTCAGAAACTTTTTACTAGCTGGTAAATATAAAACTGCCTCGATGTCAGACGTCTGCCAAACGGCCCTTTAGGGACATTTTGTTTCAAATGAGGTGATATTACTGTCTTAGGATGATTCAGGGCAGTTGTTGAGGTAGACAATTCTTCCTCCTCCTTTTTCTGTCTTCTATTGGTGGGTTGTGTTGAAACGCTATTGACGTTACTGGTTGTGTCATTTTGGGAAAACATACAGTGGTTGAGACCATTCTATTTTTGGCATCCTTTAGGGGGCAAACTGTTTTGCAGATCTGCGAAACTCACTCTCATTGTTGAATGGAAAGCACACACACACACACACACACACCCCTCGTCTATCTTCGTACTCACACCTGCAGTGTCTGGGGACCTGAGCTGAATGTGTCATCACTACAGCTCAAGTGTGTGTGTGTGTGTGTGTGTGTGTGTGTGTATAAGAAATAATGAGAATGACTGTGAGCTTCTGTTATGCTAGTCTCTGCTAGCTTCATCTGCTTATTCATACCTTTGCCTTTAAGATTAAAAGATCTCTCCTTTTTAAAGCACGCGATTAATGGACTAATGACCTTCTGTTGTCATGCGCAGTGAACAGAACACAACAGAAGTTGTTTGTGGTGGATGTTTTATACTAAACTCGGTCAGTACGTTTGCATGCACAGCAGAAAACCACTCATTGTTTTTATGCACTGCGTTAGCATCTGGTCCACACTGCTTAGTTGTGACTCAGAAAGCACAGCGGAATATACAGTTGAGCTTGTAGGTATCTAGTTAACTTACTGCTAAATCTATCAAACAAAACCAGTAACCTGGCAAAAAGCATAGCACAGAGGAGTTTTGTTAATGTTTATGTTATGATAATGATAAGCTGATTGTCCATTTATCCCACTTACAGAGTTACTTACATGTGTAGCATATACATATAGCACATCATTAAATGGACATTAAATATTATGATAATTTTATGATATGGGAAACTCAACCAAGGCCACCCTCACTGTTCACAATAATATTCAAAACGCCCATATATATATATATATATATATATATATATATATATATATATATATATATATATATATATATATATATATATATATACACTGTATATCTCAAAACATATTTTAAACTGTTAAAGTTTTTTACAGTTTGAAAAAAATATATATTGTAGGCAAATCTAGAAAATGAATGTATTCTTAAAAAAACTGCCCATGGACTGTCATGATTTTAGTAATTAACATGACTATTCCAGGTCTATAAATCACACGTCTCAAAAATACACGTCCTCATATATCCAGACTTTGTCAGTGGATACTCTGGTTCTTGATTAGTGGTTTATGTTAATTTAATGGGGTTTTTTTTACTATCCTTTTATGTACATCATTTATATCATTTAAAATATGTGCCTCAGTTGGCCAATCCAATTCAAGAGAGCCATAATAAATACCATGCAGACAGCAATCACAATCACATGCAGCCTTTACCTCAATCAGCGATAATGAAACACCTCTATGGCACTAGCAGTTTCAATCCTGCGTGTTTGTGTGTGCGTGTGTGTGTGTGTGTGTGTGTGTGTGTGTGTGTGTGTGTGTGTGTGTGTGTGTGTGTGTGTGTGTGTGTGTGTGTGTGTGTGTGTGTGCGTGTGTGTGTGTGTGAGAATGTAATGCTTTTTCTGTCTACCTTCATTTTAATTTCCACTTTCTTTTTTCTGCATCATGCAAGAATAGAGTGCAATAATGTCATTCATTAGTGTTGAAAGTAATGTTTCTGCACACAAACACATTCTGCTGCTCAGTCTCTGCAGATCAAAAGCCCTCATCGTCGCTGAGAGTTAATTTCTGGAAACATCTTTGAGTTCTTTGTTAGCCTATTTTTAAAAATGATGTTTGTGCTTCTATCTGGGTTTTAATGGATCATAAAATTCTCCGTATGGCTTCCTCCAGGCCCTCATGATCAAAGCTCTTGTAAAACTACAATTTATGCGTAACATCTGAAGGAAAGTTGTCATAAGTACATTAATGCATCAGAAATGGCTTGCAATTTAAAACCTGCTGTTTGGTTGACATTGCAGATACTGTTTGGTGGTCGCCCTGGGTTATCTAAGCTTCTGCCAAATCACCCGGGTTTACGTCTTTGATTACGGAATGTACTCTGCAGATTTCACAGGGTAAGAATAAGTCTTTTTGTGTGAGGTTTCTGAGCTTTGTTGTTCGTGTTTTTGTTATTCACTTTTTTCTTTTTTCTTTTTTTTGTATCTGACAGGCCGATGATGGTTATCACACAGAAGATAACCAGTGTGGCTTTTGAGATCCATGATGGTGAGTGTGTGTGTGTGTGTGTGTGTGTTTGTTTACAGTTGAGAATACACCCAGGAATGATGCATCAGGATTCTGGATGCTGTTCCGGGTGACTGCTGTTGTGATTGTCAAATGTGTTGCCAAAGGGCCTGAGAAACTAATTAAAGAAATGGAAGGCAGCGGGATGAAATGAAAGCAAATGAAAACAAGCCTCCCTCCTTCTCTTCACCCCTCTATTGTTCCACAGGGTGACAGATTACCCATATGATGTGTGCTCCCCACACCGCACATCTTAATATTACTGTTATCACTAATTAATTTCTTTGTCCTTTGCTGAGTTCAGCTGCTGGCCTGCAAACCTTTGTTATGGAGATTCTTCTTAACAGAGTGGATTCCCTTAAGATTTACCCTGTTTTATCCTCACTGAATGTCTAATGCTAGATTAAGACTGGTTGATATGACGATTTACATTGTGCCTTGGCGACATTTTCATATTTTGTCAGTATTGTTTATGCTCCACATAGTTATCATGTTGAATTTTTATTATTTTGCTTAATTTTTGTTTTGTAATTGATTTTATTTTCAATTGTGTCTTTTGTTGGGTTTTATAATTTTTACCCATTTTCTTAGTCTTAGTTTTTGCTGTCTAGTGGTAATTTAATATTGACATTGTGCTATTTTAGATATATCCATGAAGTGATGAAAAAAGGAGCTAGAAGAATTTGTTGTAAATAATATGGAAAGATCTGTGCTGTCACAAAGGTGCTAGCGATCAGTTTTAAGTCCTAACTATTGGTTGTTGTTTTTTTTTTGTAGTTTAGATTACATAACATGATGCTTTTTACACTGATCTCGAACGTATAATTCTTTTTTTTTTTTTTTTTTTTTTATGAATAATAATAACTTTTAGTGTTCATCCTAGTCCAGATAAATATAGAACATAATCAACTGAGATGAAGTCCCTTTCATTTGGAAAGTATTTAATTCAGTGGATTATCCAGAAATGAGCATTACCATGTGGTTATATGAAGCATTTCTCATTGATTTCCAGTACAGAGATTGTAATACATTTTGTTACTGTAATATAAAATTTATTTTGTGATATAAATTGTATGCAAGCTATCTGCCAGGACTCTTATAAAGTGGTTTCACTCGCCTGTTGTCCCAAATAACCTGTCATTGATATTCCCTGTGGTCCGTAGGACACTAATAGGACAAAGTCCCCCATACAAGTCCTTGCTGACCTCCATCATTGGCTCTGGGACATGTTGATGCATACACTATGGGTGAAGCTTTGTCTTTGCACTGCTGCTGCTCAAAGAGTCGGGCATAAACCATAATGAAAACATTTTAAGTGGCTCGTCGTCTTGTTATATGCATAAGGGTGGCAATAAAACAAAAAGAAATTATTCAAGCCACTTACCCTGGGACGCCCTGCCTTGTCTTATCATGCGGGAAGACAAACAACTGAGGCACAGGAGACTCATGAGTCGACCACATGAACTCTGAGCCAAGTCAATTTACAGCACATTTCTTCCCTCTCTAATTACTTCTGTAAATCAGACGGAGGCCAGGGAGTGCTAGACCAAACTTACAAGCTTAGGTTTTGAGCATGCCTGGTATATCCACTGTGCTCAAATGCAAACATTATAAATTTGCACTAAATAGTTCATCCTAAAAACCTGCAGGACTGTTTTTATTGCATCATTGCAAACCAGGATGACTCATTTCTTATGTGAAAAACAGATATACTGCTCCATCCTTGCTTGTGGACTGATGCTTTATCTGTGTATTATCTGGGAATTTTATTATGGACTGAAGGTGTTCGTATTTATATTTTGTGTGTGTGTGTGTGTTTACAGGAATGGCAAGGAAAGAAGATCAGCTAAACCAAAGTCAAAAACTGTTGGCCATAAGGTTTGTATTAATGAACTGTTGACAATACACAGACAAAATGAAAGGAAGGAATGTAGTATTTGGTAGAGCGTGTGTAATTGTGGTCTTAAAAACTTTGCCCTTTATATTTAAAAAGTGTCTTTTCTCAGACTTGATGTTACTTTTGTTACTGATGCAATTCTAAAGTGCCCCTTTCCTCTGTATTTGTGTTTTATTCAGACGAATGCCCAGTTTATTGGAGTACTTCAGTTACAACTGTAATTTCATGGGGATTTTGGCTGGTCCCACTTGCTCTTATAACGATTACATAGCCTTCATCGAGGGCACCCCCTACCGCCACAGAGACCTTGAGACCAAAGGAAAAGTCAATGGGAAGAGCAGACTGAACGACCCTTCACCAAATGTTTGTTTTAAGTTGTTTGTATTTTCTTACAGTTTTACATTACACACAAATTCATGTCACAAGTTAAGTTGGGGTTAAGATATTATGCATTTATCTAAACAAAAAATGCAGTAAAAGCAGTAATATTGTGAAATAAGTCATTTAACATAACTGCTTTTTATTTTGTTGTTTTAAAATGTAATTTAGTCATTTGATAATAAAACAGAATATTTAGCAGCCTTGTATGTTACAATCCTTCAGAAATCATTGGTTTAGTATTCAAGGGAAGTGTCTTTATTATTATTTTTATTATTATTATATTGAAAACATCTTTTGTACTGCTTAATGATTTTTTTAAAATATATTATCATGTTTTATTGTGTTATTTGGCAGTTTTTTTTTTTTTTGCCTAGTCAAAATAACCCAACTGCAGTTTGATTGCGATTTAATTTGAATGCACAAAAAACCCCATGCTTTTTGAAAATTGTTAAATTGAGTTATCTATTTTTTTCAGATTTATTACAATAATCTTTGGTCAACAAAAAAATTCACTGTCCTGTTCCAAGTTCATATCAGTTTGTGCTTTTCTCTTTCTCAACAGACGGAGGTCATCCGGAAACTGTCCACCTGCTTCATCTCTCTGCTTGTCTTTCTCTCCGTCTGCAAAGTCTGTCCCGTGGAGCGTAACGTTGATGATGATTTCATTGCCACCACACCCTTCTATGCTCAGGTGGTCTACCTGTATTTGTCCATGCTGACCACCCGGCCTAAATACTACTTTGTTTGGACTCTGGGTGCGTGGACTTCCTGCCTCTCTTTCTCTTCCCATCTGGCCAGATTTGTCTCTCCTTTTCTTATTTTGATCTTTTGTTGAGAGAGATTTGTTTGTATCGTCTTCTCTTTGTTTATGTTCTGTTGATGCATATCGTGTTTTGATTTCTTTGTACAATCGCGGGGGCATCTGAGAAAGAAAAAGAAATTGTCTAGCCTTAGATATATATGTGTGTGACTAGTGAAGTGTTCTTGCAGATTGAACGTTATCTTAATCCTTTCAAAAAACAATTAACCCTCGTTTATTTTAAACAGGCATGACAGTCTGTTTTCCTATTTCCAAGGTGTCCTTTCTCTCCCCCTAATGTGTTCTATATGTGTCTGTTGAACCATACTAGAAAGAATAATTCAATCAAGCACGAGCAGTAGTTTGTCTTTCACGTTCCATCATTATCGTTTCTGCTGTACCTCGGTCATGATTAATTACACATTAGAATGCATCATCCATCATCTGTTGTGAGGACTGCTTGTGTGACCCATTTGAATTGGGATCAACATCTTACGCAACGCAGACTTGGTCCATATGGCTTGTGTTCTACTGCCCTCTTCAGACAAAAGATGGAACCTAAAGTCATATTTGTGTGCAGATACTCAATTCACGTAGAAGGTTTTCACATAGTAGGACAATTCTATCATCATTTATCGTAAATTCTTAAAAATATGAAATGCTTCATTAAGCATTTTCACTGAAGTCCTAATTTGGCAGTTACATACTTGCTTTGTTCTAACACTCGATACCCGTAAAGGTAGAAACGAACTAGGTGCTGTGTATTCTCATTTTCGTAAGTTCTTTTCTGATCTTGTCACTCGTGCTGTCTTTCTAAACAGCTGATGCCATCAATAACGCAGCAGGATTTGGATTCAATGGCTACGACAGTAATGGTTTGCCTCGATGGGATCTCATTTCCAACCTCAGGATCATGAATATAGAGGTCAGTTCAGATGCTGTTACATTTTTTTTTTTTTTTTTTTTCCCTTCGTAGTGAATTGGAAGTGTTATAATCTGTAAACTCTTATATTTTCAGCTTGCCACCAGCTTTAAGGTATTCCTGGATAACTGGAACATTCAAACAGCACATTGGCTTAAAAGGTAAGAACAGGAAGAGAACATTTTGCTAGTGTACAAAACATGTGGGGTTTGTAAGATTTATTTTTTAATGCATTTGTATTACAAAAGCCGTCTTTTGTATTTGCCAAGGCTGCAAAACTACAGTAACATTGAAAGATATCATTGCCGTTTAAAATTATTTTCCACTTTAACTTGTTTAAAAAAATATATTTATTCCTGGGATGACAAAGTTCAGTCTTCAGTGTCATGTGACCGTTCAGTAATAATTCTAATATTCTGAGTTTCTCCTCAAGAAACACTTATTATAGTTATGTTGAAATCACTTGTGCTGTTTTAATATTTTTGTGAAAACTATGAAAGATTTTTGGGGGATTCTTTGATGAATAGAAAGTTCAGAAAAGCATTTATTTATTATAGAAATCTTACTGGTGCCATTACAAATCTTTCATCAACTACTGTATTAAAATAAATGCTAAAAATAAAAAAAATTAAAAAAAACTTTTTGAGTGGTAATTACATCACCTGTCAATCCTCTACCTCATAATTAGAAAAATGCTGTGCTTGTTTAAAATAATGCGCTTCCTAGACCGCATGTGTCATTAATCTCTGTGTGAGATGGCTCTGTCTACTGGTGATTTTTCACAATTATCCAGTTTAGCAATAATTAAAGGGATGGTTCACCCAAAAATAAAAATTCTGTTGTTAATTATGCACCCTCATGTCAATCCGGCTCAACATAAGGGGAAGTGATGATTCATTTCTTGGTGAACTATCCCTTTAACATGTTGTCATCATAAGGAAACAGTCTAACAACTTATACTAAGTGTAAGCATTAGATGAAAAGATTTCATTTATATTCTTGCACGATTGTCGTGTATTGTTTGTAATGTGTGTTTGTCTTGTAGGGTGTGTTATGAACGTTGTCCCTACAACCCCACTGCTGCAACCTTCCTGCTGTCAGCTATGTGGCATGGAGCTTACCCAGGCTACTACCTCACCTTCCTCACTGGCATCGTCATCACTCTCGCAGCCAGAGCTGTGAGTGACGTCACATTGTACTTACATGCCCTTAAATTTGAACATGCCTCGATTGACCATTTTGCAACACTGGCCATTAAGGCATCAACCTGTTTCTGTTGAAGGAGCCTTTTATTGAATTCTAGAACCATTACATTTTTTCTCATGTGTCTAACTCTTCGTTGTTTATATATTAAAATATGTTTTTTAAAGAATTGATATAGAAGTTATAAGTTTCATATATATATTTGTATGCTAAATTATGTTATTAACACATTTCAGGGAAATGGTATGAATTTAGTATCAATGTTTTCATTACAAAAGCCTGAAAAAGTTTTGCCTTAATGGTATTCTTCTTCTTTTTTTTTTTTTTTTAATCATAAATGTCTCTCTGAAAAACTAATACTTCATTAATATCAATGCTTGGGATTCTGAGGGTTAATGTCATGTTTCCTATTCTCCTTCAGGTGAGACACAACGTAAGACCCTACTTCTTGGGTTCTCCAGGCCTCAAGTTTGTGTATGATGTCATCACATGGGCGGCTACACAGATTGCCATTTGTTACACGGTGATTCCCTTCGTTCTGCTTTCTGTGGGTCCCTCGCTCAAGTTCTACAGGTGGGCAGGACAAACAAAAATAGATGCTAAATCTGCATATGCCTTTTTTTCCCTTCATTTATGAATTGACTTTTCGGCTTTCTCCGTCACTTTGTAGGTCATGGTACTTCTGCATCCACATAGGCTGTATACTGCTGGCCATCGCGTTGCCTGTGAAACCACGCCACCTGAGGCTGAAAGAGCAACAGCCTGCTGTACAGCCAAGTCTGGAGAGCACAGACAGCAACAGCAACCAGAAACAAAAAACCACATGAGTCCTGGAACACCTTACCAATCTTCTATACACTCACAGACTGGGCAAATGTACCTATTCTCCAGCCACACATGAAGAGAGTCAGATAAACTAAAGCTCACAAATAAACCAACCAACCAGCCTCTGTCTGGACTGATAGAGTAAGTCATCCCTTGGCTCAGTATAGTGGTACTGGGATTGGACGGTGATTTGAGATGATGGAATCAAATCTGACTGATATAAGAAGAGTTTTATTGCCAAGAAAACACTGTTGTATAAAATTATGTGACCTTGCCTTTGTAATTCAACTTGTCACAGCAAGTATTAGTGTCCTAATCTGGTGGTCTTGTATTGGGCTTGTAAATAGGATGCAAGGAACAAGGCCAATACCATTTGCAGAAAGCTGGCAATATTAAATTTGAAAGCAATTTTCTTTTCATGTGGTAAGGGTAAAAATAAATACGACTAACTAAACTGACAGGAAAAATAATACATTTATTGGAAAAAAGGAAAGAAGATCAAAGGATGGAGGATTTCTTTGCAAAAGAAACTTTAAATAATGTCCAAAAAAAGTCAAGACAAGTAGTTTTTTTGAAGTCACAAAAACTGAATTAAGATTTAATTCCGTGGCTGCGCCATTAAAAACTGGGCTTTTGGCCCTTTGTCATGTTATGTTTGTTATGGTCTGTCGTAGCGTCTCGTCCATGTAGTCTTCACATAAAATGCTGAAAGTTACACATAATACATTCCGATCTAAAGACCAGAGATTCTTTTCTCATAAAAGTGTTTCTTAGATTAATCCAATCTAAACTGGGAATTTTGAAAAGTAGTGGAATGTCAGAGTAACGTCCAGCAAAAAAATGGATAGTACTGTTAACTGCATGACTTTTGCGAGTCAGGCAGGTGGTGATTCTGTATGCACAGTAATGCACATTTTGTATGGCCTCTGTCAGCTTCTAGGTTTCACCTGCTTAGGGTTGGAAAGGAAGCTGATGTTTGTGTTGAAGATATATGAAGTTGTAGAGGATGTCCACTGGATTTGTTTAAGATGTTACGTTCTCTGTGTGGATCTGGAACATTTTTTTTTTTTTTTTTTTTTTGCAAATTCTGTGATTAAAAAAGGGTCTTTTTACTACTTTTTGTTGTCTGTTTGACTTCTCATAAACCATTTTTACATAACATACATTTATACATTCATTACTCTGTAAAATGTAGGAAAAACGATTTAGACTTTTCTTATATTCTTACAAGCTTTAACGTAGATGAACATGTGCCCTTTGCTCTGCAGACAAACTGTGCACTTTGTGCCACTAGAGATAACAATAAGTTACTTGATCTTGCTGACATTATATTATAAGGATGTTACTTCCAGTTACAGGCACGTTTATGTCCAAACAGCCACTTTTCTTTCTTTCTTTCTTTCCTAGTTTACATTTATTTTACACTCATTGCAGACCCAGAATTTCATTATTTAGATAATTATTTTAAGATTCTATTATAATAGAATGTTTCTTAGAATCCATTCAACAGGTGAGTTTAATATGTAATGAGATGTTAAATATCACACCAAGAACCTTTTACAACCTCTAGTCAAATAATAATAATAATAATATATATATATATATATATATATATATATATATATATATATATATATATATATATATATATATATATATATATTTATTTGTATAGGGTATAATGTGTGTATTTAGGTTACATATAACCTATATGCAATCTATATTTGAGTTTATTTGCAAAAACAGATGGCTCATGTTTATTGTGTTGGCTGTATATATATATACACACACACACTGAGAAACGCAAGTTATCTTTTTGCAAATGAGCTCTTCATTTGTGATCCTGTGGAAGCGGAAGGTTTATACGTTTGGTTCACTTTTGAAACTAGCGAAAGTGTGAAAAGTAGCCTGTTTATTTAGTTATTTTATTTTCTAAATAGGCTAGTTGAAGAAACATTCGTTGTTCCGTTGCCCTTGGACAGGCAACTGCAGGATGAAATACACAATATTAAATACTCTACAACAAAAAACGACCGCAGCTGTTGGGTTATATAGTACCGCTTCCCGTATATGATACCGTCAGCTATCACATGTAATCATCATGTGCCGATCTGAGTGGGCCGTGACGTCACGCCGTGTGTTGTCAGGGACTCGCCAGGAAGAAGCTCGATCCGGAGCGCAGCGCTCTGCTTCGTCAAAATGGCTGTTGAAGATGGTGAGTAGGAAGAGAGGAGCGCCGTAGACCGAAAAAACTACAGAGAAATACGCCTCTCTAAACGGACCTTCGGACCGCCGAGCATTTCAACGTTTCTTCTCTGTGAGGTATGTCTCGCAACAAAGAGCGGAAGTAGGCTTTAAATCGCGTTTGTCGGTTGATGCCGCGTATGATTGACAGTTCACAGCCTCCCAAAGGACAATAACGAGCATCGAGCCGTGGAGTTGAGCAGAATCGAACATTCACAGCCGATAAGATGTAGTTTGTTACGTAAATGCACTAAGTTTCGGTCGATCTGTTCAGGGTTGTTTTGATGGCGATTAATTGGCTGCTCTCTCGTAGTGAGTAAGGGCATCGACATGCAGACGTGTAGACGAGACACTGCACGCCCTGGTTATTTCTAGAAATACATTTTTAATATCAAATTACAATAATGTTTAGACAGCCTAATATATCAGGATTAATAATTGTTTTTACAGGGCAGATAAGGTGGTTTTATTGTGCTCTTACTCACCTATCCATCTGTCTATCTCTCTGTATGTCTGTCTGTCTGTCATGGAGAGAAGCACATACAAAAACATAAAACATTAAAACAGTAAATATTGCTGTATTTATTGATTTGTTCTATTTTTATAGCTAATATATACAACGTTTATATGGGCTAGAAAACATCATCTATAGTTATTTTTAATGATTTTATGTAATGTAGTGTGCTTCTCGCCAGTTTTTATAAATACCCATGTAATATAGAGCACTTCTCGCCATTGTAATTGTAGGGCTGTCAGTCATCTCAGCATCTTGCTGTAGACACTAGGCGTGAACCGCTCTTGGTCGCCATAAATAATGCATGATGCCATTCCAGAGCAGACAGACAGACAGACAGCAGTCACAGCCAGCAATCTACAGGCATTCATACAAAAGCAGAAGACGGCGTGACATTGAGTGTGCTGGATATATGGTGTCAGGTAGTAGTTTATAAGAATAACTTTGGTGCCGTGTTTCACAGATAGAGCTTGAAGAGCTCTTTGGATTCCTGAGCGAGCTGCCGTGTTCTCTTTGTTGTTGTTTGTTGAGTGCTTGTCTGGTTTTCCCTTTTTTCATACAGGCGACATTGAAGGTTAAATTGAGGGTCACGTGCAGGCGCATATTAAATAAGGCTGTAAAATATTAATGTTAAACATTTATTTGGTTTGGTTTGTGCTTGGATTTTTCCACACAGGGTGGTGAAAGGTGTTGCTTGTCAGCGTTTATATTTTATGTATCTGTCCATCGAGCATTCTGTTGTTCATGTCGTCATTCTGTATATCTGTTGTATTTGCATTGTATTTATTTATTTACTGTTTCACCAGGAATTTATTCTTTTTTTTAATTAAGCGTTTACATGTCAAACATTCAAGTGAAAATTGTTATAAATTTAATTTATGTTAAGTTGTTTTTCATTACTACTGCATATATAATAATACTGTACACTGATGTTTCCATGAAAATAGCCATAGACGCTGGTATAGAATATAGACAAAGACATAATAGAAATAAACACATAAATAAGTGTATTATTGTGTGTGGGTTGTTTTTTTTATTATTTTTTTTTATAGATATTTAAGCTTAGTATTTGCACTAATTAACTGAAGGGAAACCTGTTAGAGTGTGTCTGTGGAAGTGTTTGGAGAAAATGAACGGCTAGTACTGTGTTATGCTTATCTCTGCCAGCCTTCTTTTGTCCTGACATTTAAAGTCCATTGCTATTCTTGGCCTGCCCTGAAGCAAATGCTCTGATATCACCTGTCAGTCAGGCTAGCTCAGCAATTTAACATCTCTAATCTCAAACTATTTTATTTCGGTTACTTTATTTCACATTTTTATCCTCAAAGACTCACTGCAGTATTCAGATGAGCTTAGACCGTCTCTGTTCACAATCTGTGTTTTGAAATTGACTACACGTATTTCTGTTCAGGGTGTCCCAGAGAACGCCGATCATGGACACCACAACCTCCATCAAGATGACCACTCTGGCCATCCAGAACCTCTTCAGCTATGTGGAAGAAGAGAATCTGGCTGCCGTTAAAGCCCACCTTGACAAGTTCAAAGAGGTGGATGGTCGAAGCGATGTAAGTTGTACTGGGAAAAAAAGTCAAATGCAGTTCAAGATGATCTGTTAAAATGTCAAATGAATCTCAAATATCAAATCTCTCGTTGTGTATTTGACAGAATGGACAGACTCCTCTGATGTTGGCCTCAGAGCAGGGCAGTCTTGAGATCGTTCAAGAGCTCATCAGAAGAGGAGCAAATGTCAATTTGGATGATGTGGTGAGAAAATATCCACTTTAGATTTACAAACAGAGCTGGCAGGTAGTCGCTTTTGTTTCTTTTCAATCACTGCAGATATTCACAAAACATTTACCAACCAAAAGTGGAGCAAACATTATTGGATGTTATTGGCAGCAGCTTATTACAGTGTTATAAACAAGATTTTTTTTTTTTTTTATTAATCAAAAATTAGAATTTAAATCTTTTATTTTCCTGTGCAATATTTTTCGCCATACATTTAAAACCCATATAAGGTGTGTTGTGCATTATAACCGTAGGGCTTTTCAGTCTAGCACAGCTCCTGCACACTCCAACACTGTTCCCATGGTGACGTTAGCCAGTGGTTCAATGGTTTCCATAGCGACCTGTCTCTGTGCTTTTTCCTGATAGGACTGCTGGTCCGCTCTGATCTCTGCGGCTAAGGAGGGGCATGTGGAGGTAGTCAAAGAGCTGCTGGATAACAGTGCTTACATTGAGCACAGAGACATGGTGAGAAAATCTTATAGCAAAGTTTGCATCAAAAGCAATCACATTTCAAAAGAATAAAAAATCTTATTTAATGAAAAAACCTTTGTGACATGCAGGGGGGTTGGACCGCTCTTACTTGGTCTTCATATAAAGGTAGAGTTGAGGTGGCCACGGTCCTGCTTGAGGCTGGAGCAAACCCAAACACCACTGGACAGGTAAAACTTGCATATGGTATAAGCACATGCAAATCATACTAAATCAATAATGAACGCAAATAATGGCAGTTTAATAAACGCACTGACTGAAATTTGTCATGCGTTTCACATGGTTAGCAATACAGCGTTTACCCCATTATCTGGGCAGCCGGTAGAGGACATGCAGAGATCGTGAAACTCTTGATGGAGCATGGAGCTAAAGTCAACTGCTCTGATAAGGTGAGCTAAAACAACCCTTCATCACCGTGATTAAATAATGAATAATAATGTACTTACAATGGAAAGGGTCAGTCTTTTAATGAGCAGTCGTTGCGCTTCTATTGTGAACAATTATTTTGTTGTTGTTTTTACTGTGAGATATAATAAAGGTTTGTTTAACTTTTAAAACGTGTCATTTTATGCTTTTAGTATGGCACCACCCCACTGATCTGGGCTGCTAGAAAGGGTCACTACGACTGTGTGATGCACCTGTTGGAGAACGGAGCTGATGTTGACCAGGAGGGGGCGGTATGTGCTCAATATATAAAGCATTGTCCCAGATCGTTATTTACTGAATAAGGATTTATCTGTATTTTGATGATTCCTACCCAATAAAATATTATGGAGCGTGGCATAACTAGCAAAATATCTATTATTTAAAAAATGGGTTGTACCTAAAATTGGATTTATGGGACTTTTGCAGGTCTAGAAATCACACTTTTGAAATTGATATAATCATCAATCCTCAAGAAGTATTTCGGTACTCAAACCAAAATAAATTTTCATAATAAATGTACATAACTTTACATATTAACTGAAAAATATGTATGCTGAAGCTTTTTACCTAAGCTTTTTTAAGACATATTTAGATTTTTTGGTTGTTTTTAACTTGATCTTGATCTTGAATTGCTTTAAGTCACCTTGTCTCCTTGAAAGTTGTCTGAGGCTTCCTAGGGCCCTGTTTGAGAACCACACATCAGAATCCCGAGGACCTGTCGGTCTAATGTTATTAATCTCACCCACTCAGAACTCCATGACGGCTCTGATCGTGGCTGTGAAGGGGGGATATACAGAAGTGGTGAAAGAGCTTCTGAAGAGGAACCCAAATGTGAACATGACTGATAAGGATGGAAACACAGCTCTGATGATCGCAGCTAAAGAAGGCTACACTGAGATTGTGCAGGACCTGCTTGATGCCGGAACATACGTCAATATCCCTGACAGGGTGGGTTAAACCTCTCAACAAACCTGTAAACAAACAGTAATGGTAAAACCGATATATTGGATAAAAATGACCTGCGATATTATGTTAGGTAATGTCTGTTGTGTTTTTAACTTGTAGAGTGGAGACACTGTGCTGATTGGAGCTGTGAGAGGTGGGCATGTTGAGATTGTGAGGGCACTACTGCATAAATATGCAGACATCGACATTAGAGGCCAGGTAACATATATGTGAAGATATTAAGAATTGTTAAACTGATCGTCACATTATTATTTATAAACTATAGTTATTACTCAATCTTTTTAACATTTAATTAGAATTATTGCACATAAAAACACAAAGCCATCCTAGGTGTATATGACTTCTTTCAGACGAACACAGTCTTGAGTTTTTAAAAAGTTTATCCTGGCTCTTCAAAGCTTGGTAATGCTGGCCATTATTTTAAAGCTTCGTAAATCGGATTTATCTGCAAGTACTGTGACGTAAAACTAACCTAAACGCCTTCAGGGGTTATCACAAGTCTTTTGAAGCAGAATGATGATAAAAAATATTTCTAGTTTTAAAATTCTGAAGTAAATAACTTACTGACGGATTGAGCTTTGCCTTCTGGCTTCTTGCCTGACCTATGACTCGACGTATGATACAACTTACGTCATACGTCATACGTCAGCCAAGAAGCTGAAAAAAATGTAAGTCAATTATTTACATTACAATTTTAAAACTAGAAATATTTATGTTACAAAAACCCATCAATCTGAGGACATGTGATAACCCCTGTAGGCGTATAGGATAGTTTATGTCACAGAACTTGTGGATATTTCCGATTTACAGAGCTTAGTTATCCTAGTTCTTCAAAGCTTGGTAATGCTCATGGATAGCGGTATCCAAGAGCATTACCAAGCTTTGAAGAGCTAGGATAACTTTTAAAAAAAATCTCAGACTGTGTTCGTCTGAAACAAAAACGTCATATAGACCTCTGATAGTAGGATCACTTGGGGGTGAGTTTTTGGAGAACTATTTCTTTAACGTATGTTGTGTTTTGAGGGTCCAAACTATTTAAGCAAAAATCACAATCACAATTAAAATATGATTAATTGTACAGTCCAACTTTAAACTGCAAGTGTAAAAGAGTTATGGGAAATTTGTTTGTTTTAGGAAAATAAGACCGCTCTCTACTGGGCTGTAGAGAAAGGCAATGCAACCATGGTCCGAGACATACTGCAGTGCAACCCTGACACAGAGACCACCACTAAGGTAAAGAACGGCAAGGCTTGCGTCAAAGAGATTTTTTTTCACAGTTTTAAACCAAGTCTTCAGTTTGTATTTGTTTTTTATATGTAGGATTCTGAGACTCCACTAATCAAGGCCACAAAGATGAGGAACATAGACATAGTGGAGCTGCTGCTGGACAAAGGGGCCAAAGTATCTGCTGTTGACAAGGTAAAACATCGGTCACAGTTTCATGCGCATTATTAGCATTCACATGATGCAACTATAACGCACTTCGTATATCTGCTCTCTTTGGCTTCAGAAAGGGGACACCCCTCTTCATATTGCCATTCGTGGACGGAGCCGCAGGCTGGCTGAGCTCCTTCTGCGTAACCCTAAAGATGGCCGCCTGCTCTACCGGCCCAACAAAGCTGGGGAGACACCCTATAACATCGACTGCAGCCACCAGAAGAGCATCCTCACCCAGATTTTTGGAGCCCGTGAGTCTGACATTTGTTCTTCATCATGAGCTTAACTATCGCATAACACTTCTTATTAAGGCTGGATATTGATTATAGATTTCCTGATTTAATTATATTGTGATTCGCAAGTTTAGTTGGTATAGTTCTGATTTTGATTCCATTTCATTTAGATTAATTAGGGTTTATTTTAGTTATAATGTCAGATTTTCTTACGTATGAAAATGGTTAGATCACTAGATAAATCTGCTATAAATTATACAGACCAGTGTTTCAGATGGTTTCTAAACAGGAGCTCAACTTTTATAATTATTTATTTTAAAAAACAATTTAAAAGAATCAATTTCAGGAATCAAATTGCACTGTGTTGAGTTTTTGCTGATAAGACTCATTTGTTGACAAACCAGATTAGATTGGTTTCTTTGCGCTACGTAGTCTAATTGATCCACAAAAACCAGAGCCTTGTTCATTATAGTTCAGAACGTACTTTTTTTTTTAAAGTAAACATATGTTTTGAATTGCTGTAGTTGCATTTCAGCACTAAATTATACCACGTTTTCTGTACGTTATGAATGACCTGTGTGTATTTTTGCCCCTCTCTGTGTTGTCCCCTTTAGGACATCTGTCCCCCACAGAGTCAGATGGGGACATGCTGGGCTATGACCTGTACAGCAGTGCTTTGGCAGACATCCTGAGTGAGCCCACCATGCAGCCGCCCATCTGTGTGGGTCTGTATGCCCAGTGGGGCAGCGGCAAGTCCTTCCTGCTCAAGAAACTAGAGGGTGAGCATTATTTAGAGTCGCTCGGCTTAAACTAGGAAAGTGACCTGAAAAGGATATTTTAAAGCACAGTTTACTCATGTACAGAACGTACCTACCTAGCTTTTTAGCTATTTCTGAGCTTGAAATGTTTAATCGAGCTCAATTCACTGCATCTGGTGTATATTTATTGGTGGATGAATCTTCATATTTCTTTCTCAGATGAGATGAAGACATTTGCAGGTCAGCAGGTGGAGCCTTTGTTCCAGTTTTCCTGGCTAGTTGTGTTATTATCGTTCCTGCTGTGCGGCTCTGTCGCGCTAGTGCTCGGCTTCACTGTGGATCCCAAGCTGGCTATTGCCATCTCTCTCAGCATTCTGGCACTGCTTTATGTATTCTTCGGTAAGAAAAACAGACCGGTAATTTATTGTCCCAGACTAAGTTCTGTGTTCATGATTAAAAACCCAGATTTTTTTGCTCAACGAACATGCATAACGTACTCTCTATCTCTACGCAGTGGTTGTGTACTTCGGGAGCAGGCGTGAGGGTGAGAGCTGGAACTGGGCTTGGGTCATCAGCACCCGTCTGGCCCGACACATTGGATACCTGGAGCTTCTGCTCAAACTCATGTTCGTCAACCCACCAGAGCTGCCAGAACAGACCACCCGTGCACTGCCTGTCAGGTAATTACATATAGTCTACAAGTTGATTGAAAATATTTTTTTAACTTTCTATTCATCAAAGAAACCTGAAAACAAAAACGTGTATCACAAATTCAGCAACAACAATGTTTTCATCATTGATAATAATGGAGAGTAAAGAGTAATAAACAAATATTTTGAGCACCAAATTAGTGTATATTAGTATTAGTGTATAATCTATGTTAGAATGAATTGTCCTTCAGAAATCAGCTTTGCCATCACAACAATAAATTACATTTTAAATTATGATAAAATATGAGCCAGCTGTTTTACATAAAAATAATATTTCGCAGTGTTTTTACTGTATTTTTGATCAAATGAATGCATCCTAGTTCATTGATGAGCCTTGGTGAGAAAAAAACGTATAATAAATGTATAATAATTTTTTTTTACATTTTCATGTTTTTTGTGTATTGGCTAGTTTTTTTCAATTCTAGCAGAAGAAAGGAAAAAAAGAGGCCTGGTTTGAATGTGACTCTTTGGAAAGTGAAAACTGATATATATTTTTTTTCTCTCTCAGGTTTCTGTTCACAGACTATAACAGGTTATCCAGTGTGGGTGGGGAGACGTCCATGGCCGAAATGATTGCTACTCTCTCGGATGCCTGTGAGAGGGAGTTTGGCTTTTTAGCCACCAGACTTTTCAGAGTCTTTAAAACTGAAGACACTCAAGGTAAAGGCCACTTAACTGTTCTGAATTCTTCAGGGACTATGTTAATGGGTTAACTCACCCCAAAATGAAAATTCTGTCATTAAATATTCACCCTCATGCCGTTCCAAACCTGTGGATATTTTTGTAGATATTTTTGATGAAATTGGAGAACTATCTGATGCTCCATAGAATATAACTAAAATGATCCAAGTCTAGAAACCATAATAAATACACTGGAAAAACAGGATGTGACATCAGTAGCTCAACTTCACTTTTGTGGCGTTACGAGAATACTTTATAATTTACTCAACCATTCTTCTGCCCTGAGTTATGTCTTCTGCTATTTTAGAGAGTATCACAATTCATATGCATGCTTTCCCATAGGCATAAAAAACGGTTATTACTTTGTGTGTTTTGCCCCCGAACGTAAACAGTGCTAAATCAAATACATTCTTAAGTAACCTCCAAAATGGTGGAAGACGTAACTCAGGGGAAAATTTTTTTTTTTGTTTTATTTACGCAAAGAACAGTGTTTTTGAGAAAGAAAGAAAGAAAGAAAGGTGAAATGTTCATTTTGGGGAGAACTTAATCATTTTAATATACAGCCTTTATCTGTTACATTACATTTATTGTTGCGGCCATGTCTACCCTCAGGTAAAAAGAAGTGGAAGAAGACATGTTGCATCCCATCCTTTGTTATCTTCCTTTTCATCCTGGGCTGCTTGATCATGGGAATGGCCCTGTTGGCGGTCTTCAAGGTGGACGGGCAAAACCAGACCGTGAACGCAGTGCTGGTGTCAATGGCGAGTGTAGTTGGTTTGGCGCTGTTGCTTAATTGTCGCACCTGGTGGCAGGTGACAGACTCAGTTCTGAACTCCCAGAGGAAGAGGCTGCACAGTGCCGCCAACAAGATGCACAAGCTGAAGAGTGAGGGCTTTATGAAGGTTTGTTCGCAGGCTTCAGGGTAACTTATTCAAAGAGCTGCAGAGTCATAAACAAGTAATATTTGTGTACAGCGTCACAGATGGTCAACGTTTTTTCACAGGTCTTGAAGAATGAGGTGGAGCTTATGGCTAAGATGGCCAAAACTATAGATGGCTTCACCCAGAACCAGACACGTCTAGCAGTCATTATTGATGGACTGGACTCCTGTGAACAGGATAAAGTGCTGCAGATGCTTGACACGGTAAGCACCAGCGAGCTAAGCTAACTAGAACAACTAAATGCAGCGTTTCCGCAGGTCTTAAAGTCTTAAATTGCTTTTACGTGGATTAAGGCCTTAAAAATGTAAATCTTTATAGACTGTTTATTCAGTAGTATTCATGTTCTTAGCTTAATTAACGTTTTGGAATATATATATCAATCAATCAATCAATCATTTTTATTTATATAGCGCTTTTAACAACACAGGTTGCATCAAAGCACTGTGAATATATAGTGGGTCGCAGCTTGATGATCATAGGAAAACGAGGGTTCCAAGGCCAAAGCAGTTGAGAACCGCTGTCATAGAGCACTAGTTCTCCTCACCACTGCACGTTTTATAAGACACCCATTTTAATTCAGGTGTGCTAGATGAGGGAGGCATGCAAAATGTGCACTGGTGTTGGGTCCCCAGGCCAGGTTTAAAACCGCTGTCATATAGAGATATATAGATATATACGATAGAATGTATCTGATCAGAATGTAAAAGTTATTTCCACATTTAAGTGGTTGAATCAGAGGTATCCATTAATTAATTAATTAATTAGTTAAATCAGTTCATTTTTTTACTTTGACATGTTGCTGTAAATACAACTCTTCATGTGCTCCCTAGACATTATAGTTGGAGAATCTTTTGCCTTTACATTTTCTATACATTTTCTACATTTCCTTTACATAGTTGGTCTCAAAAAAAGGCCTTTAAAAATTCTTAAACTTACCCTTCTAAAATTTGTAGAAACCCTGTAAATATCATTGGCATTAATTTAAATAAAGCTCCACTAAAATAAAATATCATAATTAGATAGTTGACAAAACTGCATTTCGGGCAAATTATCTGTGAAGCACTAAATTTATTAAAATCATAAAAGAAAGCAATTCAAATACAAATGAATGAAGGTGAAACTAAAAGTAAACTTCAAGCTGATAAAATCATTTTAAATGACAGTGGTCTCCTAGAACTGCTAATCTAAGAAAGACTGAACAGACCCGTTGTTTTAGTGATAACCCTAATCTATTTAGTCAATTTTATTCAGGCCCTGACAAGAGTAATTGGTACTTTTCTAAATAAAATAATGTTATCATACATCTAAAGAAACACTAGGATGCTGACTTTCATTGTACCGACAGAGGATCTAGTGCATGTGATGTGAATGTTAGTTTGATTAAAAATGAGAGAAGTCTCTCTTAAATTCTGTAAAATGTGTTGTTTAAATCAGCACTTTTTAGGCCAATAACAAAAACCTGTCAAAATTGTGTTTCTAATTAGGTGAGAGTGCTGTTCTCCAAGGGCCCTTTCATCTCTATCTTTGCCAGTGATCCTCACATCATCATCAAAGCTATAAACCAGAATCTAAACAGCGTTCTGCGGGACTCCAACATCAATGGCCATGATTATATGCGCAACATCGTCCACCTTCCTGTCTTCCTCAACAGCCGTGGCCTCAGCAGTGCAAAGAAGATGTGTGCTCCCACTCCTGCTAACGGAGACACTGGAAACTCTGAGGGTTTGTATCAACATGGGATGAGGGAGTTAGGATACAGTAGGATGTCTATTATGAAGTAGTCTTCCTTGCGTTTCAAAATAAACTACCATTCAAAAAAAATGTTTTTTGAAGGAAATCTTTTTTTCCTGTCAAGACTGCATTTATTTAAAACGATTCCTATGAATCCAAACAAAGCTGAATTATGAGCAGCCATGGTTCCAGTATGCTGATATGGTGCTCTAGAAATATTTTTATTATTATAACAATGAAACACAGTTGTGCTTCTTACAGTTTTTTTTTTTAACGATTCTTTGATGACTAGAAAGATAAAAAAAAACAGCGTTTATTTAGCATGGAAATATTTTACATTATAAATGTCTTCACCTTTGCTTCTGATCAACTTAATAAAAAATGACCGTCTCTCTGAATATTTGTGTGGTGGTGTATAAAATGTAGCCGAGCATATCTTGCCAACATAACGTCCAAACCATGTTGCCCTAACTGTATTCTCACCAACATTTCATATTAGCTTTTCAAACTTTGTTGTAAATCAAATGCTGCATTACAAAAATGCTTGCGGAGCAAATTTCTTATCATTTTCTTATACTCTAGGTTGGCATGAGGAGTTGGACAGAAAGTTGTCCCAGAACAGCCTGGGTGACCAAACCAAGTTTGGCAGCAAGACGACTCTTAACCGCAGGGTAAGCTGATAGATACGCTGCTTTATGCTTTAAGGCTACTTGCTTTATAATGATTCAGAGATATGTGATGTTTGCAATGGCGTTATGATTCGAACTCCAAAGATGAATGGAATTGTTTGTCCTGTCTGGGAGTCCCATGGCTTGTGTTTGTGCAGCGTGTGTGTGACTAATCCAATGACAGTAATGTTTTACTGCATGATACGCTCATATCACAAAACCTTTCCAAATTTCTCCCTTGACATTTTCCTTCCCTGTATTCCTTGATGCTGTTGATTTAGGATAAATTCAAATCTGGCTGATCTCTCCTCAGGATACTTATCGCCGTCGACAGATGCAGAGGTCAGTCACGCGTCAGATGTCCTTTGACCTCACAAAACTGCTCGTCACTGAGGACTGGTTCAGTGACATCAGCCCTCAGACTATGAGGAGACTCCTCAACATTGTATCAGTCACAGGTCAGCATTCAATCTTTAAGGTCAACGTCACCGCATGTTATTTCAAAGAAAAAAAAAATCTTACTCTTACCCCAAAACAACTTTACTTTTCCAACGACGTTACTTGAGCGTTTAGGTAATGTTTACTAATAGTCAAAAAAGTTTAGTCTGGTTAGTAATGGCCACCTTTTGCAATCCAAATGAAACATGATGTTTTTTGGCTTTATCATGTATTACTCTGAAATATGTCTCCTTATTGAAGTAAGACAGGTTGCATACGTATAAATTCTATTCTATTCTATGAAAGTTTAAATTCAGATATATCTTTTTTAGACCGAAATTGATAATATATATTCTGCATGGGCATATTAAATTGATTAAATGGCAGTACAGACATTTATGTTGTTTCTTTTTTATTAGGATTAGAATCAGAATAAGCTTTATTGCTATGTACGTTTACACATGAGGAATTTGTTCTGACAGAAGCTCCACAATGAGACAGAATGACAAATCAGAATGTCAGTGCTTTGATGCTATCTGTATTGTTAAAAGCATAAATAAATAAATGTGATTGATTGACTAGACACAGATAATAATAATAATATACAAATATATAAAATAGCACAAACACAATATACAAAATTTAGTATGTATTATTAAAGAATTCTTAAAAATGCACTACAACCTTTTAAAAAATTATTGATTAATAATAAACAATGACCAAATTACCATATCACTATGATTTTTAGTAAGACTGAAATAATGGCTGCTTGTAATTCAGCTTCGCCATCACAGGAATAAATTACATTTTTAAATATAAAATAATGTTTTTGCTCCAATTAATGCAGCCTCAGTGAGACTTCTTTTTAAAAAAAATTAAAAAAATTTAAAACTTACCAACCCCAAATGTGGTAGTGTATGTAGTCAATATAATGGAATATAAACTTTCAGATATAAAATAAAGTCTGAACATTCAGTACTCATGAAATATGCTTCCCTTATTAAGGCCGCTTGCTGAGGGCCAATCAGATAAGCTTTAACTGGGACCGGCTTGCATCTTGGATCAACTTGACTGAGCAGTGGCCATATCGCACATCCTGGCTCATACTCTACCTGGAAGAGACAGATGGCATCCCGGATCAGACAACTCTGAAAACCATCTATGAAAGGTGAGGGCTTTTAAAGAAACCATATGAAGCTATTTACGTTTTATAATGTCCTTATGATGTTGTACTGTAGTTCTCTAGAAAACCGATTTTGTGCTAACATAATTCGAAACAACAATGTTTCAATTTCACCGTATGCTTTATCATCACAGTAGTTTTGTAGCTAATCAGATTGCCAGAAACACACACTGTTGTCTTAAACTTGAGATCAACAAATCAGATCATAGCTAATCTGTGCAAAAATAGTTTTTTATCAGAGTAATCTTAATGTAATGTATTTGTCCCGTATGATTTTTATTTATTTATTTTTTTTGCATGTAGCCCATTAGGGTTCTAGAGACAAATGTCTCCTTCGGGAAGCTTCCTGGAAAGGAATAATGGGAGGCTACAGTATGTCAGATGAAGCCAAAGAAAGCAGGTCCGGATCATTAGATAGGCTTCCCTACGGTGATTAGTCAGATGATGCTATTCATGTAAGACTTGTGTCACTGCGTAGATATGTCGTCAGATATGAAATGATTATGGAATATACTGGCTGCGCTCATGTTTATTTCTTTATACGTGCAACATACCATCACCGTGCAGTCCTTGTTGTACACAAATATAAAGAGAGAAATGAATGCATTCGCAGCATGGGTGTATTCTGACATTTTGAGGGGTTTATAGAGCATTTCTGAAAACCCTTAGGTCTGTTTAAGTGGAAACATATGAAGTTTGCGGTTTTATGAAGAGGTTTGGCGTCCAGAACATCAGTAATATTGCTGTATTGTGTTGATACTGGCTGTCTGCACACTTCTTCCACTCTTAAAGCGGCCCATGCCCCAGAAATGCAAAATGAAATGAAGATATTGTGCTGCTAATGCTGAGTTATATCAGCATCATTTTCATTTTCAGTAAAACCATCACGACTTTGTTTTTTCTGGCAAGACTCAATGTAATTTATGCCAGGGTATGTTAAAACCAGTCATTCTCACAAGACCTGCATTGTTTTAGTGAAAACGTGATGGACTCTCCACACATGCAAAAGTAACTTTTACAAACCTTAAAATATTAGCATTGTCTCACGTTTCTCAACTTGTATCTTTCATGTACTGCCTGACAGGATCTCCAAGAACATTCCAACCACTAAAGATGTGGAGCCTTTGCTGGAGATAGATGGTGATGTCCGTAGCTTTGAGGTTTTCCTTTCTTCCCGAACTCCAGTGCTTGCGGCTCGAGACATCCGCACCTTTCTCCCCTGCACTGTTAATTTAGATCCAAAACTCAGAGAGATTATTGCAGGTAAATGTTTTTCTTTTTCGTCACATTTAAACCCATCTAGCTAGCCACTAAATGAAAGCTTAGGTGACGTAGGGCTGCGGCTAACGATTATTTTAATAATCAATTAGTTTATTAGTTTATTAATAGATTATGTTTTGATTTTAAAAAGCCCAATTTGTTTTGTTTTTTTTTATTGAAAAATGTGCAATGTCCTTCAAACAAACATGTCGACTGTATGCTATGAAAACAGTGTTTAACAATGTCCTCCTATGCTTTTCATAACAGCTTAAATTCTTGCTTATGTACTTTTTGAATATAATTGGGTATCTGAAAAAAAACCAAAAAAACACTTGACCTTTTTTCTGCCTTTTTTATAGATTATATCACTAGAAATAGCCAACTACTGTTACTAAAGAGCTTATGCATATTGGAGGACTAACCGATTTGCAGAAAGCAAAAAAAAAAGATTTTGGTAATCACTAATACTGTTGTTTGATCTAAACTACTAGTTTAGATCAGGCAGTGTCACAAAACATAATTTGTTGAAACCTTACAGAAATTTGTTTGAATAATATACTGAATATAGTTTCATTCTCTTCATTAAATATTACAATTATTAAACGTCATTAATGATTAATAATTTAACATTTATTAACAGTAAACAAATAATAAATATAATAAGGACAACTAAAAATATAAACTGTTAACCAACAGGTAAGAATCATTTACTTCAGGAACACAGTCTCTTCTTCATCTTATAAAAGGCGGTTATGAAATGTCTAATATTTATGTTCAGAATTACATGCTGTATCCCTTTACAGTTCCTCATAAAATATGTGCACACCATGATTAATGATTCTCATGGTTAGGGTAGTTTAATCACGTACTTCCCCCTGTAGTATCCAATTCTGTTTCCTCCACTATTACAGATTCATTTTGTCCATAGAAATATGGCCGGCTAAAGTTGGACGTGCACTGTGGGCAGATCCTGGCTTATCGATAATGAGAAATTTTTAGTATTGATAATAATCAATTTTATCGATTAGTTGTTGCAGCCCTAAGTGATAGCTTTATGTAGGCAACATCTGCAGTCCTGATACTCTTTTTGGATTTTATTTTATGTTTTGTTTTTGTTTTTTATTAATAGCAATACATTGTTTTAATAGTCTTTAAATTTTTTTTTTATTTTTTTTATTTAATGTCTGTTGCATATTGATTAGCTTAATTTAGGATGAATTGTACAATGCTGCAATTCAGTCTTGTATTTTATTATATTTTATTAAAATAACAATTTTTTTTTTTTTAAATAATATCATATTTTTTTATTTAGATTTTTATGCCGCATTGACAGCTTAATTAATGCTAAGTTTGCAAACTGAATTTATTACTCATTTTAACATTTTCATTAAGTGTAATATTAGTAAATGTATATTAAATATACTAATTAGAATAACAACATTGTTTTTGAATATATCTTTTGCTAGAATATTACAAATCACATAATTAAAAATCACACACACACACACACACACACACACACACACACACACACACACACACATTGTGAAGCTTTAGAGAAAACCGATAGAACATGTGAAGTATTTCTGTTGACCTTAGTCATACCTTTTTGAAAAGCATAATTTCCAAGTTTTTATCTTTTTTTTTAGATGTGCGTGCTGCCCGGGAGCAAGTGAACATGGGTGGCGTCACCTATCCCACGCTGCCTTTGCAGGAAGGCCGTCCAATATCAGTCTACAGCCAGCAGTCCTCTGCCTGTTCCCCTACTGCCTCCTACAATGGCCCGTATAACCCACCGGGTGTATCTCCTCAGCCTCACAGCGCCTACTTCAGCGGCATGGCCGGGCCACAACACCCCTTCTACAACCGGGTGAGTGTCACTACACGGATAACACACAAAAGATCACTTGAATCGCTAAACTCAATAGTTTTAACTGAATCACAAATGTTTTTGTTGAAATCTATCATTACGTTATTGCCATCTCTTTGGGTGCATTTGAGGTGAAATGGGTCCAGTTAAAACTGATAAATAGTGTCAAGGGTAGACTGATGACTCAGCTGTGTTTTAGACTCAACTTTCCTCGGGGAGCTCTGCTAGGCATGTCGGTTCATTTAATAGATGAGGGAAGTCCCTTGGACGAGCACACACCTCTCAAAGTATTCCAGCTTCAGTGCCAAAGATTTCCACATGCCCACCCAGACAATTTTTCATTCATTTTCCTGTGCTCGTGTTTCAGTGATTGTTTTTCTTAATTTTAACACCATTTTGATTAGCGTTTTGCCTTGTTTTCTTGAGTTCAGCCCTGTAATGTAACAAAATGAGGTGTTTATGAGGTTACATGTTTGTACACATTATATCCCTCCAAATCATTTATTTTTTTAAGCATTTGTGCATGTGAGAGAGAGAGATTGAGTTTTATGTTTGGATTTAAAGGAATCTTTCACGTTCAATAAATTGATTTGTTTACCTCGTATTGAACTTGAACATTCCTGCATGTATTTATTCATGTTTTTCTGTTATATTTTCATTCCCTACAATTTTTTTTTCTCCTCCAAACTCGGTCTCTCAGCCATATTTTCCCCAACATCTATACCAGCTGCCACGACAGTATGCTGGCAGTTCCTTCCCTGCTCATGTTCTTCCACGTCCATTCATTAAAACCGGCTATCCCAAGGACCATAGCAGTGGACTTGTAAGTACTAGTCATGAACGAAAGCTGCCAGACCTTGTGCTTATGGAGAACGGCATAGCTCTAGCGTTAGACATTTTTGCTAGGGTTTCATTTGCTGACATACTTTTCTTCTACAGCTAATGTTTAATTTTTGCTCTGCAGGTGTTTCCTTTTATAAACATGAATATAAAGTTTCTTCTTCCCTCTTGTCTTATATGTCAGTATCACTTTATTTTCACTGTTTTCATGGTGTTGCTCCAGATATACTTCATGCTTTTTCTTAGAGTGTAATGCGTGATATGCACATCTGTCATATTCTTTGTGGCACTTTGGACGAATAGTGTTATTACTTATCCATGGTTTTTGTTGTGAAAATTGGAAGAATTGTTAAATTATTGTAAATTAGCATGAAGGGCTTGTTTCCGAAAGGCCAAATATTTTAATCTTCAAAAATCTCTGAGACTTTGGCCTGTTCCAGATCTTGACCGTCTCAACTATGTCTAACAATAAAACATAAATTTTTTTAACAGTCTATTTAATTGTTTTTAAAGGAATTGTAAGTGTTTTTAATTATTATTATTATTATTATTATTATTATTATACAAAAATAACATTTGTACAAATATTACTTTAATAATTTTTTTTGTGTGTTTTGTGATACAAACCGATTCTTGATCCCACACCTAGATCCCAAAAATGAGCTTATTATTTATAGATTTTTTTTTTTTTCATTTTCAGTCCCTGTTTTCTACCCTATTTGTGTAAAGTGCCTTATACCTAGTGTTTGACATTTGGTACATTTTAAGCTTCATTTGTGTGAGAATAGAAGCAACTAGTGACGTCAAGCACAAGCTGCCTTAATGTTCACCGGAGGCTTTCACAGTCCACCAGTTCCCACATGCTCTAGAGAAAGACTCATTTGCTCCCTGTTTAAACTATCTCCATCTTTCTTTCATCAACATGAATGTAGTTCCCTCACGATTTCCACCTCCTTTGTCTCTTTCCTCCTCTCCTCTCTCTCCTCAAGCAGGGTAAGGTACCGTCTTTCAAAAAGAAGCAGGTACTGAATCCTTCTAGACTCGGCTTAAGTTCTGCTGCTCTGCTGATGCTTCCCTTCCTCACATGCTAACACTCTCCAGAGCTCCGAACACTCACATCCCCGGCATGCACTATGGGAAAAATAAAATTCACTCACAGTGGGGAAGGAGGAATAAAAGGGCTTAAGTTGAGGTTAGATGCCTAATAAAAGGTTAAAATTCAAATATGCCATTTGCCACTGCACTAAAACAGTGACATGCTAAGATGGAGTTTATAGTTTATTTGGTCACAGTGAAATTAAGTCCTTCTCCTTCCTTCACTTTTCCCAGGATCTTTCAAGCTTCTTTCCTTAAAAAAATCTGTTTCGGTATCCTTTCAATTGTGACGATGCACTTGTTTCAATGATGCCAATTTACACAAAAGCCATTGAAATAATCAGCTTCTCACAGTGTGGCCTGGATGCTGAACTTTTAAAGAATTCTGTCAGAAAACTTTAAAAGTACAGAACCCAGGTGCCACTCTGACTTTCCCTTAACAGAGCTCTGTATTTATAGTCCATGTAGTGTAGGTCACAATTTTTTAGATTTGTTATAATTAGACACAGCTTTTTGAAAGCTACATAATACTTAATGTTAAGTGTGGTGGTAGATGTAACCCTTCAGCACTAACAAATTCTGAGTACCACTATTTGTATCCCTAACCTTTTCTTACCATTGTATCACTCTAGATTTGCACTAGCTTCTTTGAAATCCTGCTGACAGCGATATGTTCAAAATGCACTGCATACCTTCATCCGCAGTACCTCTTTTTGATCCCTCTCTTCCTTGAATTTTAATTCAAGACCTTTTGCATCCCCTTTGTACTGTTTTCTGATAATCTGCATGGTCTATCTCTTGTGGTAGCAGTCCTAAGGCTTCAGAGATCTTTCATATGCACACTGTTCTGGTGTAATTGAGTGGCACTAATGGTTCTGCGTGTTGTGTGTACCAGGGCTCTGCCTCTGTGGTCTCAGGCACTCCATCGATGCTGCTCAGCTCAATGAGCACAGATGTTGTCTGTGAGCGTGTCAAACTTATCGACGGCATCGACCAGAGCATGCTTTCTCAGTATACAGCCACCATTAAGAAGGTGTGTATTTGTGAACCACAAAAATTATACACTGAGAAGAAAATATCAAACTGTTTTGGACTATGTTCTGATTTTCTGATTATTTTTTTCCAGGCTAACATAAATGGTCGAGTTCTGTCTCAGTGTAACGTTGATGAGCTGAAGAAGGAGATGAGCATGAATTTTGGAGATTGGCAGCTTTTCAGGACAACAGTGAGTAGTTATATAACCGATATAATGATCTGCTTTGCCAGCAGACAAAAAATTTAAATGTCTATTAATTTAAATGTGTGCTTGTTTAAATGTATAAATTCAAAATTTCAAATTTTATGTATAACTTGAATTATATAAATACATATAAAATATGTATTTTGAAAGTAATTTTTTGGTATTCATATAATTGAATTTATTGGATTTAATATTAAAATAATTGATTATATTTGTTTAATTATTTTTATTGTGATTTTATTATTTGTAAATAATTATTTCTTTTACTAGAGTTTTATAAAATGAATAAATATAAGTAAAATAAATGCAATAATAATTTCAAATAATAAAAGATAGCTATAAAATCATAAACTGTATAAATAATGCCACATGTGGCAAATTATATAATTTTTAAACCACATTTTTACTAACTTTGTTTACACACTTTGTCACATTTCATTCTTTGAAAGAATGCGTGCCAGCCAAACGATACTTTTACCTAACAGAATTCATAACTAAATCTCAATGAAAGTCAAATGTTTAAGTTGTAAAGCATGTACATTATCAAGAAATGCAAGATAAATAGTCCTAAATACTAGTGTAACGAAGTCGATGTTGTGCAGGTGATTGAGCTCCGTCATGTGGAGAACCAGATCCTGCACGAGGAGGCTCCTAGCGAGCAGGGCAGCAGCGTGGTTGGCCATGCGGAGTCTTGCAGGCACACTGGTGCACCTGTTCACGGAGTAGTCGGTAACACAGACACCTCACCGATGTACAACTTCAACCTGAGTTTTGAGGAGCTCAGTAATGTGGGCTTGGATGAGCCTCCTAGGAACACCAACCCTACGTGGATGGTAAGTATTCTTACAAGGTTTTTGAACCCTTTTTTCCAAGACATTCCCTATTTATCTCAACATCTCTTGACTTCTATAGGCCCCCACACACCGCACATCTAGTATGTCCAGCCTCAACTCTCAAGATTCCTCCAATGAAATTTGCAAGCTAACAGACAAGCAGCAGGCAGAGTATCGCAACGCCTACCAGGATTACATCGCCTCCATGTCTCAAATTGAGGTAGGAATGGAGAAACCTGTGCCACCTTTTGTTGGCCAGCTATTGCACTCCAGCTCTGAGGACAAGAAGAAGGATGGAGGTGACCAAGATGGGCGCAAATCTGTTTCAAAACGAGGGAACAGCAAGTCAGGGACCGATAATACTGACTTTGCTTCGGGGGACACGCCCACTTTAGATCCCATAACAGAAGAGGATGAGAAGGTTGACCATGGGTCATCAAAGTCACTTCTGGGACGCAAGACATCTGGAGAGAAGGTGAGCCTCTTCCAGGGGGCTGATCTGAAGCTGAAACCTGGAGGTGGTTTACGCTACCAGAAACTGACTAGTGATGACGAAGAGTCAGAAGAGTCAGACAACGCCCCTCTGCTCAAGGATGGAAAGAAACCTGAGCCCAAAGCCTCAGATGCTGGAGATCGATCTTTGGCCAAAGGTAAGGATTACCTTTCAGATAAGAAAGATTCTTCTGACTCAGGCGTTCGCTCCAACGAAAGCTCTCCTAATCATTCCTTGCAAGACGAAGAGGCCGACCTGTCTCAGTCTGAGAGGGCTAATCTGATTGAGCTGGATGAAGAGAATTCTGCCCGAAAGCGAGGCCTGCCGAATAGTCTGAGTGGCCTCCAAGACCCAGCTATCGCCCGCATGTCCATCTGCTCTGAAGACCAGTGCAGTCTTCTGGCCAGCAGCCCCGAGGAGAGCTGGCCTTCCTCCAAGAGCTACAACCTCAACCGTACACCCAGCAACACCACCCTCAATAACAACACAAACGCTCAACAAGGAAACAACGTTCGCCAACCCATAGATGGCTCCATCACCAGCTCCACCACCACTGGAAGTGACGTCATCATGGCTCCTGGGTCCAGCACCACCACCACCCAAAATGAGAATGTCCGTGTGGTGCATCTGAAGAGGGGGCTTAACCCTGGAGATCCTCCTGAGATCCTCAAAGTGTCCTCTGACACAGTCACCTTTGGAGAAGAACGTGAAAGTATCTTGTAGGCGATGTCTGGATCTACAGCAGTCTTAGCTAATTAATGTTTTTTGTGACGCATGCCTAAATACACGTAACGGTGATTGTGACATTTCTAAATGTTAAGTGTCAGTAAAGTGGGCTTCGTTCATATCCGTCCATCTGCTTGTCATACACCATCTAGTTATATACATGTGATGTTTCCGTACAGTATTAGTAGCTTAATCATGTATTAATGTCACCAGTTGTATGGCTAGAAAGCATTTTTGAACCACAGTCGTAGAAGAATATTCAGTAGTGTTTCCCAAAAGAAAATATTGTAGTCCCTTGTCATGGTAAATCACCAGTCAGTGAAAAGTGTGAATATGAAAATTCAACGTGGCTCGGTGTTGTATTGCATTGCGTTGTCCTGCACGCCCTCTGTGCTGTAGTTACAGTAGTATAGAAGCAGTGACGAGCATGTGTCCAACTGCAGTCCTAAATAAGCCCGTAGAAACTGCATGCCATGTGATGCTAGTATTTAGCAGTTAACTGTACTATTGGCAGCTGTACTAAAGGGTAAAATGTGTTTGGTGATGCTTGTCTTCAACATGGAATGAAATAAACCTGCACTGACAGTATCCATCTTTTCTGGAGGCTTTGTTTGAGAAAAAATGACTGAAATAAACATTTTGCTGTTCTGTACACACTCGTGCAGAAATGCATTCCCACAAAACGATTTGGTAAGAGCAAACATAGAGCAAACTTATTTTAGTACCGTGAATTACAGATGGGTGGCACCAGTAGTTCATGCATTACAATTATATCCCACACCCTGAACACTTAAGAGTGGCCATTCAGTGTGTGTGTGAATGCTTAATGACTCAGAGGTTGGTTTTTGCAAGGAATTTCTATCAATACTTTTCACTGTAAGATTCATCTTGCGCAAATGAATTGTTTTCTCAGTTACACAAACTTTTCAATAAAACATTTTTGGTGGTATACTTTGATAATAATCACAGTATTTAGTACATATTTTTGCGCTATTTTTTTCCGAGACCAGTTCAGTGAATTTCATTGGTTAATGTTTGGATGATTGGTCGACCGATATATCGCCAAATCATCGGCCGATAAATTCGGTATAGAACTTTTATTTTGACGGCGCTGACAAAAGAAGCGCCTGATTCGGTTCTATTACGGATAGAAGTATATCTAATAATCAGAACAGTTAAACAAGGGAATTAAAAAAATATTACAACGATTGCTTTAATATTATTAGTAATAGAAAAACACTATAATGCTTTCTCGTTTGCAGTCAGCAAATACGCATTTAAATTTAAACAAATCTTTAAATGACTAATAGTCATTTAAATAAACAAAACTTGCACAATTGGTCGAATCTAGATGAGATCTTGTGGAGTGTGTGTGTATCCTGATCGTGTGTTTTCTGCGTGAGGGTCTGTCCGTGTGAATTAAACGCTGACCGGAGCAGAGTTCAGCTTCACTGGAGACGCGTCTTTAAACTCGTCATTTCAAATTATGGCGCGTCATATTCACGTTGTTTTCACTGTGTGCTGCATGTAATATGAGTGTTACTTTGGCTTTATTTGAAAAATATCACTCCCAAAGTACACAAACTACTCAGAATACCCCGTTACTCTGTACTACAGAGTGCCTCGTTGATTGCAGTGTTTACTTCCTTTTTAATTACAATTTTATTCAATATGTATTAAATATTTATTTGTGAAAAATACTTTGTCATATATTATTATTACACATTTATATTTTAATCCATTTTCAAAAAAAAAATTCTTAAATATTAGTTAAAATTACATAAGCGGCTATCGGTCACTATGTTTTCCAAGATATCGGCCAAACATATCGGTCTACCACTACTATGTTTAATGTACATATCCATTACTGTGATTGACCTGACCAATTAATATTTAAGAACCAACTAAGGGGCGTAATATATATTAATATATATATATATATATATATATATATATATATATATATATATATATATATATATATATATATATATATATATATATATACGCCCCCCCACCCCGTCATAAACCACTCATAATCTGAACCTTAAAGCTTTTACAATACAGGTAGTACTTTCACAGCCTGAACAGTAATAAGTTAGTAAGCTTTATGCATTTGCACAACTGAAAGGAACAACAAAAACAACGCATTTGTAACTATTGCTGAGACAAAGACACTGACTCCATACTTAGCATTTAATTATGTACAGTATAAAAGTGCCATTTACGTTAGAATTATAAAATTTTCTGTAATATTATAAACATCACATTTTCAGCAAAAAGAAAAAAAAAACAAAACAAAACAAAAAAGTACATTTTTACAGAGTCCGCAGCTTTTGACGAACTGGGTTAGCTGTAAAATGCGCGCTCTTTTTGCGCAACATCTTGACAACATAAAAGCAAGGAGGGGAGAAAAAAAAGAACAAAAATCCTGCTTTGTGAAATTGCTTGCTTAATTACTGTTTCCTTTTAAAATCTCTTCAGTCTTTTTGAATCTTCCTTTGGAAGAAAGAATATGAAAGTCCATATATAACTAACTCTTTTTATGTCCGTTCGAGGGAAATCCTTTGTCATTCAAGACGAAGTCCAGGCGAATGACACGGAACAAAAAACACAAAAAGCCCCTGTTTTTGCTCCACGACCGAAACACCTGCAAAAGATTGTGTGTGAGAGAGAGAGAGAGAGAGAGAGAGAGAGAGAGAGAGAGAGAGAGAGAGAGAGAGAGAGAGAGAGAGAGAGAGAGAGAGGCGTGTTTAGAGAAGGCAAAAGGACAGAGATCCGGACAGACTGGCGCCAGGGAGGAAGCCACAGGACGTTTTTTCGGACTTTTAACCAAACACTAGCGAAATACCGAGCAATCCCATACAGCTCCAGATGGAGGAGCCTACACGAGCATCCGACATACTTTAACGTAACTATAAGCAAACATTGTAACAGACCCATTACTGAACGATCAAAAATGAAGACCGAGTCACAGTCGTGTAAGATTTTCTTCTGTGCAACACGAATACATTGTTTTTTGTGCCTCACAGAAGACATTTTTGAGCGTTTGGAGATTCAGCTTCGGTTTTCAGAAAATCAAAGTGTAATGACATTTCTACCGACTGCAATGCAGCAACGTGTTTTATTAAGTGACTTAAAGTAACACAGTGTATCTTTGTATTTTTAATAAGCCTGTGTATTATGCATAATAAATAAGGCTGGCAAACAGCCCAACTGCCCCACGTGCAAAAGTTGAACTTCGTCACACACTCACGTGAAAGCATAAATTTCATAGAGCATCTAACTTACCATTTCAACGAGACATGGCTATGAGGTCATCTGAGTTGATCTCTCTTTGAGGGTTACTGGGCTGTTAATTAACAGAGGTAAACAATGATGTTCAGTACAGCAGCCAGCACGACTTTCAGGTTTAGTTGGGTGTTATACATCATGCTGATTGCATTGCATATAGTTCACTTTCTGCATGCACGCTCCAGTAACTTCATCATTATTCTACGCTAATATACATAACTCTGACTTGCCAGCACGATAAGCCATTACGAAACGTTCTCCAAACTCGCCTTACCTGGAAGGAGATGATGCTGATATCAGCTCCGAGCGATCTGACGGACTTTTTTGGAGGGCTCTGTCCGAGGATCTGCTGTTGCGGGTTCTGGTCCAGTGCGATCTGAAGATCCAGGATATAGTCTATGACATGCTGCAAGATCTCCATCTTACTCACGCTCTTGTTCTGCGGTAAACTCGGCACGAGCTCCTTCAACCTGCTGTAGCAGTCATTCATGTTGTACAGTAGACTGAGCGGGTCGTCTGAGGAGCTCTTGCTCCGTAAAATGCCGAGATTGTGCTCCGAAAAAAACAAGGCGGGCTTCCTTACGGACCTCATCGGACTGACTGCCTTCATAGTGGATAACGACGTTGTGGTTAATTTCGGGGCACGCGATTCTCCCACAGATCTGCGCTGCGAGCTTGTTGTCAATGCGTTTATATAGCAACCCAGCTGGGTTAGTTATAAGGCATAAAGAATTAAGCGGATTGGTCGGTGAGACGACGTCATTCTGTGAACCGGGGCATCAACATTGGCCAAATTCGCAGCACGTGAGCACCTCCCACATCCTCTGCATTCTTTCCTCGCGCTTGAAGAGTAGCTGAGCGACCGCGCGCGCGGACACATAACATCACATCACATGTATACATATTGGAAAGGGCTGATTTTTGCAAGGGGGTTCAATTCGTCTCACTGCACAACGAACAAGTGATATTTAAAACTTTATTAAGGCCAGATGTTTGTTTTCTCGCCACTTTGTTTAGTTGCCCATCTCTCCATCCCCACTTTATGCAAACGAGTTAGGATGCAAAACTTTTTTTTTTTTAACTGTTACAAGCCATGTACTGGAACTTAGGCTAGTCTTACAAGTTTTAGTCATATAGACATTCGTAACTGTTTAAATCGGCTAGGCTTAACATGTAT